>NC_056748.1:519738706-519843706 GCF_019279795.1 Protopterus annectens | reverse complement strand
GCAGAAGAATAAGGAGTGATTTCATTCTTACTTAGCATTATAAGTTGACATGTTTTCTCTAATTTCACAGGTTTAAACATGGGCTGGATGTATGAATGCCTTCACAAGTGTACACCGGTCTGAGTGAACAGACAACACATGCATAACTCCCACCTTATTCCTCCTAATTTTTGTTTTACTTCTGATTTTCTTGCAGCCTAAAATATTGAGGGGGATTCCTAAAGGTTACCACAAAGTATAGATTGTATGTACACTTAGTATAATCTTTCAGATTAAATAGACAGCACAAAAATGTGGTAGGGATGTTTTTGAACACATATTGTGTACACTTAGTGTAGGTGTTCATGAATCTGGCTAATGTGTTAATCTTAAAAGGTAGGAAGTAACCATTTAGTTAGTGGTCTAAACTGTACAACACAGAATGATTAGCTATACGGAAAGAGAAAATTTGCTTTACAATCTTCCGGGGGGGGGGGGGGGTGAGCCCTTAGTGGGAGTGCAGAGCAGCTGTTCCAGAGCATTTGCACTGAAAAAGACCAGGAATCTATGAACCTGCAAGTTAGTGGTTGTATAAGTTTCCCAGTTTATGGGAGGGTAGTTAAAATCACCCATGAGTAGTGTGTTGAGCTGAATGGTAAGGCATTCTAGCAACTTCAGGTATGAGGAGTGGATTTCATGGTTTATGCTTGTGGACCTGTAGCTAGTGGCAATATGGTGAGGGATTTTGACTGTGGTCAGCTGGACATGGTGTAGCTCAAGCAAGTCATCCTGCTTGCCCAATCTAAAAGTGTGATTGCTTTTCATGTAAATGTAAACACCTCCTCCTTTCATTTTTTTCATTTACAGAGGGTGGTCTGAATGTGAGATAAGCATTGTAGCCTTCCACTGCTGGAGTACATCTCTTTAAGTGCACAGACATCAGCATTCTTCAGGGCAAGGACAGCTTCCAGGGAGTGCAGTTTCCTGTTAAGACTCCTAGCACTGAGCAGTAGTACCTTCAGCTTGGTATTAGGAGAATTTGTTACATTGATAGGTCTAATAAAGCAGACAACCCAACACATAAGTCTGACAGTCTGAAATGACCTTGGTAGTCTGTAGAAAGTGAAAGGATACACACACATGGTGAATACTGCCATGCTCCTGGTCACCAAGCAACAACCTGCTTCCATGTCAGATCCATAGATTTAGACTACAGTGTGTTGCATTGCTTAGGGAATAAGTGACTAGCCTATCACAACTTTCAGTAGTGCACCTCACTGAAAAAGATGCATTTTTGACTTTTCCTGAATGTGATAACATAGTATATTCAATGGATGCCACTGCAGTGCAGAGCAAAGGCCATTTCCTTGGATTGTAGTAACCTCACAGTTGGTGATATTCAGAAATAGGTTTACTCTCACACAAAAGCAGCTTCAGGACTTCCAATATAAACTTTTAGTTTTCATCTACATGCAGAATTTGAAATCCTCACTTTCAGATTTGTGACATGGAAGCTCCATTTTCTAAATAAGGATCTGATATTTTATCCATATTCTTTGATTTATTCTTTCTCTGTTTTTTTTTTTTCAAACACTGTTGAGCTTCGAAGTATCATACAACATAGTTATTGCCTCAGTCACTCCTCTACCTGGCTAATAAAAATCAACAACAACAAATAAATGCAAAAGTGAAGTCACAGCATTGCATGCCCCATTGAAACACTTTGTAATTGCTTTGCAATATTTGTAACATTTCAAGACAAGAATCTGTACTATCATTTATTCTGTTAGTGTAACTTTTCCTATACATTCTGAAGTTTTTTTTTTTAAGAAAACATCCATTATAGAAAGAAAGTTGTATAACTCACCCCTTACAACTCCTACAGATTTCAAAATTTGAAGATTTTCTTATCCTTCTGAAAAACGCGGCAACTAAAGAAACAATGGCAAAAAAGAATAGGATTTATTGTAACTAACTCAAGAATTATCCTTGGTTGAAGGTATTAGCCCTCATTGAAACATTGTCATCTTGGATTTTATTAATTCAATTTTTCTTTATCATTTTTATGCATGTTTTGTGTTAATCGTTAATAATTCGGTCTCAGGCATTTTGTATATAATGTAAATAATTGCATTAGTAATTTATCCTAAAACAATATGTTTTAAGCTGTTTACTTATTATATTTCAATTGATACACCATCTAATCATTTTAAAAGTTTAATAAAATATTTTAACCAGCAAAAAAAAAAAAACTCGTACAACCTTACCATATTTTAATGTTTCATTATCTAATGATTAGCATATTAAAGAACACATACATATGCCAGAACAATTTCTTGAGCATAGCTATGGTCAAAGGTTGAAAAAAGTGGTCTCATTCATATCCTGGTACTCAGTTAGTCAAGAGTGCAGCAAGATAAGTACTATCCAGAAGAAGGAGAAAGTATTAAACAGCTAGCAAATAATGAATGTAGAAAGAGTTGACTTGTGAGAAAATATTAGGAGCATAGATACCTTCAGGGGTATTTCTGTGAGCAGTGCATGATGGGAACAATAGCTTTCTTAAGAGCACCTTTGTTTATTTCATAGTGCTCTTATTCATAAAATTAGTATTTAAATATCAGACAGTGTGGACTGCATTAATTAGTTTAAGACTGCTGTCTACACCTAAGTATTATAAGTGGTAAACCCCGGGGTGTGGACTGCATTAATTAGTTTAAGACTGCTGTCTACACCTAAGTATTATAAGTGGTAAACCCCGGGGTAAGGCTACCCAGACCATTTATAAGGAGATATATGCTTATTAGGTCATATGTGCTGGGCAGTACTTACAGCATTCCTCTTAGGGAATGCCAGCTTCTAAACATTAAGTTAGTCAAGATAAAATTTTCCATCTGCTACTCTATAGCTCCACATTCTTGGATTTTGTGTTTTTTTGTGGCTTGATTGATCAATTACTAACCAACAAATCCAGTATGTTCACGTCCCTTTTCAAGGGCAACCCAAGCAGCACAGTCTCATTAAATGACATTTTTAGAGTCAAACTTTAGGCAAATAGAGTCTGAGGGGGTCAAACAATTACATGACAAAGCTCATTAGTAGCTCACAGCCTTAAACATGTGAGGTAACTGCAGATTTGGTGACCCCGTTTTCAAATAAGGACTTGAGCACAGGTGTATTAAAGCAGCATCTGCACTAAAACAATCTGGGAAATGACCCTGTGGAGACCAAATATCTGAGGACACTTTTGCATGTCAAGGGGCTTAATTCACATCATGGAGTTCTAAGTATTCCAATGTCTTCATCTCTTTAGTGTCAAGTTTGTTTCTGTTAAGCAGGATCTTTTCTGTGAAGGGCAGGAAGTAATTAACTTCCTGCTTCATTAAGTCATTGATTGTAAGTTTCTCCTCATCTAAGCCATTTGAGCACAAACCGGGTACCTCTCTGCTTAGAAATGCTTCTCTATATAGTCAACATTAGCGAAACTGCGGTGGTGGTGCTGCGGTAGCATTGTCACCTCACAGTAAGATGTTGTCCTGTTCGATTCTCAGCTAGAGACATGCGTGAATGGGCGTACTTTCGTTGAAGGTTGTGCATCAGGGCCAGCAACTCGGCACGTAAAAATCTACTGCCAATCATTAGCAGACCGGAGTTTCGCTGTGGCGACCCCTAACTGGGAAAAGCCAAAAGACACAACAGCATTAACTGTACTGCTGGAATACCCTGTGTAACACTTTTGGCTGGTCCACTCTGTATTAGTACCCACTGCTGTGTGTGTGTGTGTGTGTGTGTGTGTGTGTGTGTGTGTGTGTGTGTGTGTGTGTGTGTGTGTATGTGTTGTGTATATGACAGAGGATAACTTGTACATATTTGTGTTAAGCCTACCCTCAGAAACTTTAAGTCGTTAATGAGCCATTTTAGAGTACCAAGCCTGTGTAATATTCCCATATAAAATCCAATCTTGTGCTTCTCACACTGTCTTGAGTACAATGAACATTTGTCCAGGAAATTTTGCATCACAAATTAAATAGTTTATGTTTGATCTTACTTTAAAGGAACCTCCATGATTTATGGGCAGCCCACACAGTAAGTGAATTCTGTCTGATTACATCATATCTGAATGTGTTTTGATATAATGTTCAGGTAACAAGAACGGGAGTGCAAAATTATAGAATGCTGGTGGACAGGAGTAGTATAGGATATTACAAAATGAATGTGGAGAAGAGCATATAGAGTTACAGAATGCTGGTGTAGAATGGTGGTACAGAGTTACAGAATGCTGGTGTAGAATGGTGGTACAGAGTTACCAAATGCTGGTGTAGAATGGTGGTATAGAGTTACAGAATGCTGGTGTAGAATGGTGGTATAGAGTTACAGAATGCTGGTGTAGAATGGTGGTATAGAGTTACAGAATGCTGGTGTAGAATGGTGGTACAGAGTTACAGAATGCTGGTGTACAATGGTGGTATAGTGTTACAGAATGCTGGTGTAGAATGGTGGTACAGAGTTACAGAATGCTGGTGTAGAATGATGGTATAGAGTTACAGAATGCTGGTGTAGAATGGTGGTACAGAGTTACAGAATGCTGGTGTAGAATGGTGGTACAGAGGTACAGAATGCTGGTGTAGAATGGTGGTATAGAGTTACAGAATGCTGGTGTAGAATGGTGGTATAGAGTTACAGAATGCTGGTGTAGAATGGTGGTATAGAGTTACAGAATGCTGGTGTAGAATGGTGGTATAGAGTTACAGAATGCTGGTGTAGAATGGTTGTATAGAATTACAGAATGCTGGTGTAGAATGGCGGTATAGAGTTACAGAATGCTGGTGTAGAATGGTGGTATAGAGTTACAGAATGCTGGTGTAGAATGGTGGTATAGAGTTACAGAATGCTGGTGTAGAATGGTGGTATAGAATTACAGAATGCTGGTGTAGAATGGTGGTATAGAATTACAGAATGCTGGTGTAGAATGGTGGTATAGAGTTACAGAATGCTGGTGTAGAATGGTGGTATAGAGTTACAGAATGCTGGTGTAGAATGGTGGTATAGAGTTACAGAATGCTGGTGTAGAATGGTGGTATAGAGTTACAGAATGCTGGTGTAGAATGGTGGTATAGAGTTACAGAATGCTGGTGTAGAATGGTGGTATAGAGTTACAGAATGCTGGTGTAGAATGGTGGTATAGAGTTACAGAATGCTGGTGTAGAATGGTGGTATAGAGTTACAGAATGCTGGTGTAGAATGGTGGTATAGAGTTACAGAATGCTGGTGTAGAATGGTGGTATAGAGTTACAGAATGCTGGTGTAGAATGGTGGTATAGAATTACAGAATGCTGGTGTAGAATGGTGGTATAGAGTTACAGAATGCTGGTGTAGAATGGTGGTATAGAGTTACAGAATGCTGGTGTAGAATGGTGGTATAGAGTTACAGAATGCTGGTGTAGAATGGTGGTATAGAATTACAGAATGCTGGTGTAGAATGGTGGTATAGAATTACAGAATGCTGGTGTAGAATGGTGGTATAGAGTTACAGAATGCTGGTGTAGAATGGTGGTATAGAGTTACAGAATGCTGGTGTAGAATGGTGGTATAGAGTTACAGAATGCTGGTGTAGAATGGTGGTATAGAGTTACAGAATGCTGGTGTAGAATGGTGGTATAGAGTTACAGAATGCTGGTGTAGAATGGTGGTATAGAGTTACAGAATGCTGGTGTAGAATGGTGGTACAGAGTTACAGAATGCTGGTGTAGAATGGTGGTATAGAGTTACAGAATGCTGGTGTAGAATGGTGGTATAGAGTTACAGAATGCTGGTGTAGAATGGTGGTATAGAGTTACAGAATGCTGGTGTAGAATGGTGGTATAGAGTTACAGAATGCTGGTGTAGAATGGTGGTATAGAATTACAGAATGCTGGTGTAGAATGGTGGTATAGAGTTACAGAATGCTGGTGTAGAATGGTGGTATAGAGTTACAGAATGCTGGTGTAGAATGGTGGTATAAAGTTACAGAATGCTGGTGTAGAATGGTAGTATAGAGTTACAGAATGCTGGTGTAGAATGGTGGTATAGAGTTACAGAATGCTGGTGTAGAATGGTGGTATAGAGTTACAGAATGCTGGTGTAGAATGGTGGTATAGAGTTACAGAATGCTGGTGTAGAATGGTGGTATAGAGTTACAGAATGCTGGTGTAGAATGGTGGTATAGAATTACAGAATGCTTGTGTAGAATGGTGATATAGAGTTACAGAATGCTGATGTAGAATGGTTGTATAGAGTTACAGAATGCTGGTGTAGAATGGTGGTATAGAGTTACAGAACGCTGGTGTAGAATGGTGGTATAGAGTTACAGAATGCTGGTGTAGAATGGTGGTATAGAGTTACAGAATGCTGGTGTAGAATGGTGGTATCGAGTTACAGAATGCTGGTGTAGAATTGTGTTATAGAGTTACAGAACGCTAGAGGAGTGTGAAAGTATAGAATTATATAAAGCCAGTGAAGAACAGAGGCATAGGATTAAAGAATGCTATTAGATATGGGTGGTATAGAATTACAAAATGCTGGTGAATGGTGGAGAGGGATAGTACAGAATTACAAAAAGCAGGCAGAAAATCCATTCATCCATCCACAACTCCTTTTTCCCATTTTTTTACAAATGGGTTTGGGGTACTTCAACAGTGACAATCAACTAGAGCCAATGATTACAATGCTAGGTGGCTAGCCTTGCTGTAGTAGTTCTTCCACACCACACACTCCACGCTCACACCAATCACCAATTTAAAGTGTCCATTCCACCTGCTACACGTCTTTGGAATATGGAAGGAAACCAGAGCACCTAGACAAATCCCTCATGGACACAAGGAGGACATACAAACTCCACACAGAAAGCACCCTAGCCTAGAATTGAACCAGAGAACCTCTTGCTGTGAGGCAACAACACTATCCACTGTGCCATTGTGCTGCCCAGTATACTGCAACATAGAAGCATTATGAGCACATATGGAGCACTATAACAAGTTATCCATTAAGAATAACAACTCAAATTATGTGTGATTCACAAGGTATCTTTTTAAAGGGCAGCAGACTAGAAAAAGAAGTTTTCACTCTGCTCTTCAGTTAGTCCCACCCACCCTCCCTGTTTTTGTTTTGGTGTTAATCTTAGTGGCCTTGCAGCTGCCCGCCCCTCTTGTAAATTTGTGTTTGGATACTCCTTCTGGGCCCATCTCATTTGCTCACTCAACTGAGTGCAGTGAGATCATATTCTGATTTCAGGCACTCCTACTGTGTACAAAGAGAGCATCTGGGAAACAGAAAAAAAAATTTAAGCTTGTTTCCTGCCTTTCCTGTTAAGTGGTATAGACTTATTTGTAGGCTTCTGAGCCCCCAAGCCCTTCTGTGTTGGAGGGAAGCCTTCTAGCTTAGTTTTTTTCCCTATAACTAGCCAGTTTTCTAGTTTCAGCACTCAAATCTGTTTCTTTGATCTCAGCACTTGTTCAGAAAAAAAAAAAAAAAAAAAATTTCATCTGCTTTTACTGTACTTGTGTTTCTACCTACTTTTTTTACTTTTGCATCATCTTAAAAGTACTCAATTGTATTTATTACTGCTTGGTGTAACTCATTCTAAGCCTTCTGGTTTAAACACTTGGGCTTCGGACCAGTTGTTTTGCACTGAGAGGGTTTGTGGTCTGCACTGTAGTGAGCTTACATCCTTCTAGGTTGGGAACTGCTGATTGAGGGCTCAGTGTCTGTTATTCTAAAAGTGTATTAATTCTGGTTTAAGCACTTGGGCTTTCAGGCCAGTTATTTTACATTAAGAGGGTTCGTGGTCTGCACTCTTGTGGGAGGAGAGGCTGGACTCTGCCCTTCTGAGCTGGGAATTTCTGATTGAAGGCTTATAGTGCATGCATATCTGAACTGCTTCTTACTGAAGTTGGTGCCTTGTTTGCTGTGGCATAGACTGGATTCGGGCCTGCTGGATCTAGCTTTGTTTGTGTAACTTGAGCACTAATCCAGGCATTCTCTAAAGTATTCAATTGTATTTATTACTGCTTGGTAGTAACTTGATTAAAGTTTAGCTGTCATTCTAAGTCTTTTGGATTAAGCACTTGGGCTTCAGACCAGTTGTTTTACATTAGGAAGGTTTGTGGCATGCACTGTGGTGGCAGGACAGGTAGCTTTCATCCTTCTAAGTTGGGAACTGCTGATTGAGAGCCCAGTGTCTGTTATTCTTAAAGTGTATTAGTTCTGGTTTAAGCACTTGGGCTTCAGGCCAGTTATTTTACATTAAGAAGGTTTGTGGTCTGCACTCTTGTGGGAGAAGAGGCTGGACTCTGCCCTTCTGAGCTGGGAATTTCTGGTTAAAGGTTTATAGTGCCTGAATATTTGAACTGTATCTTACTGAAATTGGTACACCTTGTTTGCTGTAGCATAGACTAGATCCAGGCCTGCTGAATATAGCTTTGTTTATATGCTTGTTGTTTGTTTGCTTGTTATTTCCCTGGAACGCTAATTCCACCTAATACGTGGCTTGTCAGCGCTTCTGTGGATCGCTAGTGATATCTGCATTGCTTACTGTACTTATTTCCTTGTTTCACTTGAAAGAAAGTTACTGTTTGTTGTTTTTGCATTTAAGTTACCTGTAACACATTGCACTTAAGTTACCTGGCACTTGCTCACTAAAGCAATTATATAAGTCAGCACTAAAAATTAAAAGCACTACACCCTCACTCCCCACTGGCACTGGTTTTCAATTATTAAGGAATTCCCAATATTATTCTAGCATGTCCAAAGGTCAGTTGTCAATCTCCTCTCCGGTCCAGCTGGTGAATCTGGGAATTTTGAGGCAATGTTACAACTGCCTCATGTACACAGACAACCCTCTCCTCCTCCCAACAAATTCCAACACATGTGAGAGATGCAATCATATAGCCAAACTGGAGGCCAAGCTCTCTCAACTCAGTACTGGCATAACCAGTCAGGAGGAGAAGGAAACCACACTCACTACAATTCCAGTCTCACATAGACCTACCATGACAGCAAACCAAACACATAATCACACAAAAACATACTCGAGGCTCTAAATAAAGATCTGCCAAGCAGCAGAGACCTCCAAAGCAGACACCCAAGCAGCCGCTACCCCAAAACAAAACACGTGCAACACATATCTCACAAAGCCAGTGTGCCAAACAGTCACAGCCCTTAAGACTAAACAACACACCTGATACACTTGTAATAGGTGACTCTATCGTCAGGCACACTGACGTCCCGCTCACCAGGCTGAACAAGGAGAGGGTCACGGTGAGCAGCCTGTCAGGCGCTAGGATCCGCCACATAACACAAGCACTCAGGTCACTCCAAGGCAAGTACAAATATGACTCAGTCATTGTCCACGCTGGTGTGAATGACCTGAGACGTACCTCCCTGGACTACATGAAAAGAGATATAAAGGAGCTCTCTGAGCATGTAGCCCAGGCCGGTATGACCCTGACCTTGAGTAGCATCTTACCCTCACCAAGAATGATGCCACAATATGAAGACAAGATGATCAATTTCAACAATTGGCTTAAGTACTGGTGTCATTCAAAGGGGATACAATGCCTGTCAGCTTGGGATGATATGCTCGACAAGCCACGATGCTTCGCTAGGGATGGCTTGCACCTGTCACCCCTGGGCTTTCGGATATTGGCAAAGGCTCTTGCTACCCCCATAGTGCCTTTTTTAGGCAAGGCTCAAAAGACAAACCCACCTCCATAGGTAACACAAGGGATAAGAAACTAAGAGTAATGCTACTCAACGCCAGAAGTCTAAACCTCAAGATGCACGACTCAAACTCTCCTTAGCATGGAGAACATCGATATCTTTGCAGTAACAGAAACCTGGTTCAGGGCTCCTGAGAGCACCCCAGCACTACCAGATTATACCTCATACCATGCTTTTCGGCCCCAAAACTTGGACCGAACCACAAAAGGAGGGGGAGTATCGATATTCATCAAAGATACCCACACCTCCAGGTTGGTGGCAAAGCACGAAGCATCAGAGACTATCCATGTGCAACTAACAGTGGGTAAAACTGTCTTCCAGTTTATAGCCTGCTACAGACCACCCTCCCAAACCCAGGAACCCCACTGGGCCTTCCTGAGAACACTGGAAAATATGAAGGTCTCTCCAAACACCATTATATTGGGCGACTTCAACTACCCAAACATAGACTGGGAGCATTACTCTAGCTCCAACACCCTAGCCCAAAGGTTCCTAGAATTTATAAACTCAAATGCTATGGAACAACTTGTTACCACTCCCACAAGAGGGGAAAACATACTGGACCTGATCATCACCAACATGGGGACTCTATGCTCCAGACCAGAAGTGTATCCCTCACTGGTAAGATCAGACCATAAACTAATCTCACTGGATATTCACATCCCGACCCCACCCCGTGCCCAGAAAACCACAGTGAAAAACTTCTCTAAAGCAAATTTTACACTCCTCAAAACTGAGGTGGAATCCTTCAAAGCCCCGGGCCTGTGGAAAATACGGCCCAGACCGCAGAATACTTTATAAACGCATTCTATGAACACCTTCAGGAATGCATGGATCATGCGATCCCAAATAAAACCAAGACCCAATCCTCCAAAGGCAGACGTCCTATCTGGTGGACCCCAGCCATAAACAAACTATACAATAGAAGGAGGAAGCTACTAAATGATAAAGCAAAATCCCAAAAGGGAAGGCATCACTGATCAGTATTAGCAAAAACTACGGGCACTCATAAAATTGTCTAAGGCCAGCTTCAAGAGAAAAATTGCACAGGACACTAAGGATAATCACAAGGCTTTCTTTAGTTATGTTAGGAACCTGGGTGGTAATTCCCAGATATGCTCAGAATTAGTCCAAAATGACAAAAAAATACACCGAACCCACAGACATTGCCAACATCCTAGCTGACAGGTTCAGCGCAAACTTCTCCCCCTCCCCACCAAAAGGGCAAATATCTATCCCAGCAGAGTGCTTCCCCCCTGACATCTCAGATGCTCAGGTAAGAGCCGCCTTCTCCAAAGCAAAAAACCCAGCATCAATGGGACCAGATGGTGTCCTGGGCTGCGTCCTACATGAACTCAAAGAAGAGCTAAACCCAAACATAAAACTACTGTTCAATCTCAGCCTTACTACAGGATATGTGCCCAAAGAGTGGCGTACAGCAACAGTGGTCCCTCTCCATAAAGGTGGTGCCTCAACGGATCCTGGAAACTATCGCCCCATAAGCCTGACTAGCTTGGTCTGCAAAGCTATGGAAAGGATCATCATGGACCTCATAAATAAAGATATTGGGGACCTACAAACACTGGATCCTACCCAGTTCGGCTTTGTTAAGGGCAGATCCTGCCTCTTAAACCTGGTTGATTTCTTTGAAACAGTCACCAAGGCCATTGACGAGGGAAGGTGGTCCACACAGCCTACCTGGACCTCGCAAAGCCTTCGATACAATACCCCACTCGGGCATTATAGATAAGCTCACCAGCTTAAATATAAACCCCTATGTCACTAGATGGATTGCAAACTGGCTCAAGGACAGAACCCACATGGTTAGAATTGCTGGAGCCATGTCAGACTCCAAACCAGTTACAAGTGGTGTCCCACAAGGCTCAGTCCTGGGACCTCTCTTGTTCGGTATATATTTCTCGGAGGTACAGGCCAACACGGAAGGACTGTGGCTGACCAAGTTCGCAGATGACTGCAAACTGGGCGCCATAATCGACTCTCCAGCCGACACAAGCATCCTCCAAAAGGGCCTCATAGAAACAGACAACTGGTGCCAGAGCCATGGCCTCAAGCTAAATGCCAAAAGTGTATAGTCATCCCTTTGGCAAAAACAAAGTGCCCACAAATTACCACATAGGTGGAAATCCATTAAGTACAGAAGAAGTAATTAGGGACCTGGGGACCCAAGTTGATAGTAATCTCTCATTTGACAACCATGTGGCCAAAGTGGTTAGAAAACATTTTATATAGCCTACCTACTAATGGAGCGATTTACATCTAGATCAGGCGAGGTCATCGTGCCTCTTTACTCATTCCTCATCAGCCCCATAACTCAGTACAATGCCCTTTGGGATGTACCTTACCAGACACCTGCAGCAACTGGAAAGACCCCAAAAGTACCTCACCAAGAGGATCAAAGGGCTCAAACAGATGCCATATGCTGCCCGGTTAAAGAAACTCCAGCTCTACTCAGTGGCATACCACCTGTTCAGAGGCGATCTGTGCCTGACGTATAAAGCCATGTCCAACCCGGAATTAATGGACATGCTGCACCTCAGAAAATCCAAATCCCACTGAGCTACGCCGAGAGACTTGAACCTCAGCACTGAAATAAATAGGACATGCTGGAGGGACAGATTCATAACCCAGAGGCTCCCTTCACTCTGGAATAAAATCCCAGTCCAGGTTAGGCAGAGTCCCTCATTGACTCTCTTCAAGAGGAATCTTGATGAATGGATGGGAGATCGTAGGTTTACCCCGGGTATCACTTCTGTGTCACTGTTAGACAGAGGCACAGTATACTAACCTCGAAAAAGGGCATAGCAAAATAAATTTAAAATGGGTGGTGAAAGCCAAACACATTCTGGCTAGGCTTATAAATGCCCTAGGGCAGATAGCCTAGTATGAACCTATGAACCTATAATTCTAATTCTTAAACATTTCAGGTTCAAACACAGTATAGAAAGGTTATATATAGCTGTTGGAGGAAGTATTTTACATTCAAAATGTAAGTTTTGTAAGTATTTAATGTCTACACACATATTGTCTCTCTCACTCACACACAACACTAAATGTACATTTAAAACACACGCGATAAAACTCTATTAATAACGTTAGCCATTAAAAGTTTCCTACATGTATTCCTCTTAACTGTCCATTTTTTGGCAGAGTGTCCAGATTTTTACCTATTTTTTATCTGTTCCTCATAAAATTTTTGTAATGCTGGGAAAGCATTGGGGTTGAAGTCCCTAAATAATGACATACATTTGAGTTTTAGACTTCTTATCTTTCAGAAAATGCATGGTAAAACAAATATTGTTATTCTAGCAAGTTTCTAATTTTATAAGAGCAATATTTAAGATCTGTTCCTGTTTCGTGCCTTTGTCTCCCTATTATATTCAGCTTTGTCCATATTTTTTGAGTTAAGAGGTTGCAAGGTATACATACCTCTTCATTTTAAAGAAAAACATACTGTTGTAGCCACTGCTCCATCAGTCTCTCCCACTCACTCACTCACTCACTCACTCACTCACTCACTCACTCACTCACTCACTCACTCACTCACTCACTCACTCACTCACTTTTTCTTTCATGCACACAAGCACTCACTCACCCATGCAGACACAAACATAAACACACACACACAGACATTGCTTTCTGTTTTTTTTTAAGTATCTATTTTTCTTAATTTTGCATTCACTAAACAGCAAAAGCTCTGCTTTGCAAGTGTAAAATAATGGGAACCATTAGGTTTCTTACTATAGCAACTTAATACGCTTTTGTGAATTGCCAGTACATTAACGCAATCAGAGCGGCGATGTGCAGGTCACCCATTCTCTAAGCCCATTTAGAATGCTATCATGACAGGGCAGGCAACACCAAGGTGTGCATGTGTGTGCTTACCTGTACTCGTGTCACCTCTGAGTGTAGTGGACTGCTTGATATGCTGATGTAATTGTTTCTAATGGTCCATGTATGCTGTTGAACTAGTGCCTGTAGCTGGTGACAGTCACATAACGTGACCTGACCATCACTTTCTTCCTAGAATTGGTGAGATGGCAACAGTCATCCTTTTCTTGCTGGACCATCTACCATTCAGTCCTGAAAAATGAATGCAGGTCACTGAGACAGCAAACATGGCTTTATAACTCTGTACCACTAAGCTAGGACTACAGGCCTGTCACATCATCTGAATAATGGAAATGCTACAAAAGTATCATAAAATTATTATAACCCAGTGCCTTATATCAAACTGTGCTCTTATAAGATCATAGGATGATAGCAAGTTACTAGGCAAATACAAGCCTAACCAAGTTTTACCCTTATTTCCATGATCAGCACGTAATGCCAGTGTCCAAGAGGGACACAGATGGAACCTCCAGGATGAATTTATGGTTACCCATCCAATTGTCCAGATTGTGTTTGAAATGGACCAGTGAGGTAGTCTGTTTGACATGAAGTGGAAGTCTGTTCCAAAGGTGTGGTAACCTCTGAGAGACAAATCTATCCCTCCATCAGATTCTATTAATGTCACATACCAGGTTAGGATCTTTAGAGCGAGTAACCCATGTATCATTTCACTCGTGGATATGCAGCATTTCCAATAAAGCAGTGTCAGAGATTGCCTTATATGCAAGGCAAAGATCACCTCTGAGTAGTCTGTATAAAACAGAATAAAGTGACAGTGATTTCAGATGATCCACATAGGACAGATACTGAAGCCTTGAATTTTTCTTGTGAGGAACCTTTGTGGTTTCCCTAATTGCTGCAGGTGCTTGGAAAGGTACCTATCAAAAGGGGTGTTGTACTCAGTTATTGGCCTAATGAGGGAAGAGTACAGGGAGGTTATAACTTCTTTTTTTCTGGAGGCAATGCCCTTACTTATGAGATGAGCAATATAGAATGCCCTTCTTACCAGTGCGCAGACATGGTGGTCAAAGGTAGGGTTGCTGTCAACCTTTGTGCCCAGATCTCCCACCACTGAGTGCATACATAAGGTGTTGCTATTGATGTGGTAGTTAGCAGGAACATCGCTCTTACCAAAAAGGATGATAATACATTTTTTGCATTGAGTTTAAGGCCATGTCTTTGGTGCCAATCATTTGTTTGTGTAAGACCCTCTTGTAGGATGTTGATATCATTTGGAGATTCTATGACCACTCCCAGTTTGCTGTCATCAGCAAACTTTGTCAGCCACAGACCTTTAGTCTTTGCTTGTACTTTAGAGAAATAGATTCCAAACAGTACAGGTCCCAGGTCTGATCCATGTGGAATACCACTGGTTTCAGGTCTGCTTTTGGAGGTGGAGTCCCCTATTTTGACAATATAAGTTCTATCAGTGAGCCAGTTAGTGACTCATCTAATGATATAAGGGTTGATACCTAGCTAGGTGAGTTTGTCAATGATGCCTGCATGGGGGATACTTTCAAAAGCCTTGGCTAAGTCTAGGTAAGCTGTATGCACAGATTTCCCCTTGTCTAGGGGCTTGCAGACTGTCTCAAAGAAGTCCACCAGTTTTAACAGGCATGATGTCTCTTTGATAAATACAAACTAAGTAGGGTCAAGTGTTTGGAGATTAACTATATCTTTGTTAATAAGCCCCATGATGAGTCACTCCATGGCCTTGCAGATAAGGTTAGTCAGGCTAATAGGTCTATAGTTCCTGGGGTTAGCTGAAGCACCACCTTTGTCCAAGGGAATAACTGTGCCCATTTTTCATTCGGCTGGGATGAAGCTGGTGCTTAAACTATGATTGAAAAGAGTACCCAATGGTGTTGCTAATTCTTGTTGGAGCCCATGTAGGACACAGCCTGGGATGTTATCAGGTCCCATAAATGCTGTGTTTTTGGCCTTAGAGAGGGTGTTTATGAT
This sequence comes from Protopterus annectens, assembly GCF_019279795.1. Taxonomy (NCBI): domain Eukaryota; kingdom Metazoa; phylum Chordata; order Ceratodontiformes; family Protopteridae; genus Protopterus; species Protopterus annectens. The sequence goes on along the minus strand of NC_056748.1, from coordinate 519,828,100 downwards.
CTGCTCTTCAGAGATACAAGGTAGGGGACAGGTGGTAGGGATGTCATGGGGTACATGTGGCAGGGAAAGGGAGTGAAGTTTTCACAGAACCTGTCGGCCAACAGGTTAGCAAAGTCCACAGTCTCAGTATATGTGGTATCATTAACTACCAGTTCAGCAGAGATCTGGGCCTTTTCTTTTAGGTTACGAATGTAACTAAAGAATGCCTTCTGGTTATTCTTAGTTGAAGAAGCTAATTTAGATTCATAGTTCGCTTTGGAGGACTCCACAAGAAGTCTTATTTGCTTGTTTAAGCTGAGGAGGGAGTATTTCTAGTTTAGGGTTCACTCCCTTTTGCTCCTAGACAGCAATTTCTTTCGCTTATTTTAAAGCCTGTTAATGGCAGTTGTCCACCAGGCAGGCTTGGTCTTCCTCGAGGAGCTTATTTTGGTCCTATCAGGTATGGCTGAATCAATGCAGTTATACAGATATTTGTGTAAAGGATTGGTGTAGAAATCACTATACTTGTCAGTTCCATCTGGCAGGGAGTGCGATGAAGCTATTTATACCATCCTGTGAATGGAGAAGTTTTTTAGTTAAGTTGTTGCTAGAGGAGTCAGGGGTGGTAGTTAATTTGAATGAGACTGATTTGTGGTCAGATCTCACCAGGGAAGACTTAACAGTGGGGGTGCTACAGCAGTCCCCCATATTGGTAAGCACCAGATCCAGGATGTTGATGGCCTTCTGAGGGTGTCAACCAGCTGGTCCAGGGCACTGGAGTTAACAAGGTCAAGGAACCTTTGGGCAAGTGAGCTTGAGCACAAGGAATTTACCCAATGAATGGATGAGTAGTTGAAGTCACCCAAAACCATGTTGTTCGGATGTATCTTGATAGACTCAAGTAGATCCAAATATTTCCTCTGTCAGCCTATTGATCTCTGTCCCCTTTTAAACTGGGATATTTTTTCTGCTCTTTGTCAAAATGTGCTCTTTTGTCTCAAGTAACTTTATAAATAGAGGAACAATACAATGTTGTCTCCTTTATCACTTCTCTTTGTATTAGCTTAGTAACCTGTTTGTAAAGTAATCAGACACTTATATTGTGGAGTGTGCCTTTTGTACGTAACTACTTAACTAATGAAGCACCTTGTATAACTAAAGAAAGCTCAAAGGCTTCACTGCTGGAAATGTTCCCAGGGTTCATCAGTACCGAGCCTTCTTGGTACTGTGCATGTCAGTTCTTTTTGAAACACAAATGCAACACACAGCCCATGGATCTAACAACGGATCAGGTAACTTACCACAAAACTAAATATAAAAGAAATGTGAAAGCAAGACTTGGTTTATGAAACAGTCTGTAACTGATCAGGGAGCAAACTATCAGTCATGGTTAACCAATGCATGTCTTTGTCAGCTTTTAAGAAATCACTAGATAATTTTATGAGTACTAATAAATATAGATGTGGGGTTATAGTAATGAAGATCCCAGATGTTCCAATATACCACAAGCTTAGTATGTCAACATATGAACCTGTGACTCAAACAAAATCGTCTCAACCAGGGTTTTCAGATCCAGAGTACTTATTATTTAGTCTTGTTTGCATATTATGTTCTGCTTTTTTCTGTCAGACCATATTATATCCATACCCTTAGTAAGGGACATGATGCATCTATTTATTCTGGCATTAGCTTTGTAGGTAATTGTATCAAAACAGCAATGCCATCCATTGCATTTTCATCTAGTCACCCTTGTTGTGGCTTCAGGAAAAAGCCATCAGCTTAAGCATTTATCTTCTACATACACTGGAACAAGTTTGACATGTTAAGTTTTATGATACCACACATGAACTAGTATAACCTTATGGACATGAACAGATGTTTACAGGCCATTGAGACAGATTTTTTTCTACAGCACACAGCTCAGAATGCATGTGTAGAACCCCCCATACACACACACACACACAAATATGTTTAAAATAGTACCAACATAAAATAAACTTCTTTAGGACACACAAAGAGGCTCGTGTCAGGCCAAATTTATTAAATCAGATATTAATGGATATATCCAAACAATACAGCAGCCTGGAAAACTATTCATGACAACTCTTTGGGCGCTCTCAAAAAAGTACCCTTGTACCCCAACGTCTGTGCTAATGGATTATCTTCAGGCCAGAATAGCATCTCAATTTATTAACCCCCTCCCTATACTACTCATGTTCATATACTTCTCACTGGATTTCCACAATGGAACTGCTTGACATTTATTTGTTTTACCCATTTGTTTCAGATAAGATTCCCCATCTGCTTTAATTCAGGAACTAACACAATGTGGAAACACGGGTAATATAAAGGTCCTACCAAACACCCTAATATTGGGTGATTTCAACTACCCAGACATTAACTGGGAGAACTACTCAAGTACTAACACCCTTGCCCAACATTTCCTAGAATTTATAAACTCAAATGCCCTGGAACAACTTGTCAGCACCCCCACCAGAGGTGACAACATATTGGATCTGGTCATCACCAGCATGGGCGAATGGTGTTCCACACCAGAGGTCAACCCCTCGCTGGTTAGATCTGACCATAAACAAATCACTTTGGATATATACATTTTGCCCCCACCCCCGGATAAGGAAACCACCATGAAAAACTTTTCAAAAACAAACTTCACATTACTTATAATGGAGGTGGAAAGTTTCAAAGCCCCCATGCTAAAGGATAATGCTGCCCAAGCTGCAAAATCCTTTACTAATGCATTCTACAGGCACCTGCAAGAATGCATGGACCGTGCTATCCCAAGCAAAACCAAGACTTACTCCTCCAAGAAAAGGAAATCAGTTTGGTGGACTCCTGCCATAAACAAGCTATACAATCGAAGGAGGAAACTAGTACAGAAACGAGTAAAATCCCAAGACTGGAAGACATCCCTGATCAGTATCAGCAAGAAACTATGATCCCTCATAAAATCATCCAAGGCGAGCTTTGAAAGAAAACTTGCCAAGGACTCCAAAGATAACCACAAGGCATTCTTTAGCTATGTCAAGAATCTAAGTGGCAATGCTCAGATCTGCTCAGAGTTAGTTCAGAATGGCACAAAATACACTGAACCAACCGATATTGCTAACATTCTGGCAGACAGGTTCAGTGCAAACTTCACCCCCCTCTCACCCCCAAAAGGGCCCATAACCATACCAGAAGAATGTAGAGCCCCTGAAATCACAGACACTCAGGTTAAAATAGCCCTCTCCAAAGCCAAAAACACAGCATCAGTGGGACCGGATGGTGTCCCAGGCTGTGTCCTACATGAGCTCAAAGATGAACTAACTCCTCACCTAAACACACTGTTCAAACTCAGCCTCTCCACAGGCTACGTACCCATAGAGTGGTGCACAGCAACGGTTATTCCACTTCACAAAAGTAGGGCCACAACAGACTCTGGGAACTATCACCCTATAAGCCTGACTAGCTTGGTCTGCAAGACTATGGAGCGCATCATCATGGAACTTATTAACAGAGACATTAGGAACCTCCAAATACTGGACCCTACCCAGTTCGGCTTTGTTAAGGGCAAGTCATGTCTCCTAAACGTGGTGGACTTCTTTGAGACAGTTACCAAGGCTATAGATGAGGGAAAGGTGGTACACACAGCCTACCTAGACCTCGCAAAGGCCTTCAACACCATTCCCCATTCTGGTATTATAGACAAGCTCACCAGCCTGAACATAAACCCCTATGTCACAAGATGGGCTGCCAATTGGCTCATGGACAGAACCCACATGGTGAGAGTTGTGGGAGCTAGGTCTGACTCTAAACTGGTTACAAGTGGCATTCCCCAGGGCCCAGTTCTAGGACCCCTCCTGTTCATATACTTCTCAGAAGTATAGACAAGCACAAGAGGACTATGGCTGACCAAGTTCACAGACGACTGCAAACTAGGGGCTATAATTGACTCACCGGCTGACACAGACATCCTCAAAAAGGGTCTCACTGGACAGATACCTGGTGTCACAATCATGGCCTCAAGCTAAATGCCAAAAAGTGCATAGTTATTCCCTTTGGAAATAACAAAGTACCCACAAACTACCACATAGGTGGTAGTCCCCTAAATACGGAAAATGTAATAAGGGATCTGGAGACCCAAGCAGATAGTAATCTCTCCTTTGATAATCACATTGCCAAAGTGGTTAGAAAATCCTTCTATGTGGCCCACCTAATCACAAAAGGGTTTGCATCCAGATCAAAAGAGGTCATTGTGCCCCTCTACTCATCACTCATCAGACCCATCATAGAGTACAATGCCCCATTTGGCATGTACTTTACAAGACACCTGCAACATCTGGAAAGACCACAGAAGTACCTCACCAAGAGGATCACTGGCCTCAAACAGATGCCCTGTGCAGCTCGACTGAAGAAACTCCAGCTGTACTCGGTTGCATACCGCCTGCTCAGAGGTGATCTTTGCCTGACATACAAGGCCATGTCCAACCCTGAATTGATGGACATGCTCCACCTAAAGAAAACCTTATCCCCTTGAGCCACACGCTCTAGGGATCTAAACCTCACCACAACAATAAATAGGATGTGCTGGAGGGATAGATTCCTGTCCCAGAGACTTCCCATGCTTTGGAACAAGATTCCAATCTACATTAGGCAGAGCTCCTCGCTAGCACTCTTCAAGAGAAACCTTGACGAGTGGATGGGAAACAGAAAGTTTACCCCGGGGATCACTTCAGTGGCTCTGCTGGACAGAGGCACAGGGAAATAATCTAAGGGGGTGGCGAAAGTCAAAACATTCTGGCTAGGCTTATAAATGCCTTCGGGCAGATAGCCTAGTACCTACCTATGAACCTATGAACCTATGGAAGAATAATAACTACAGTGAACCCCCCCCCCTTTTTCATCTGCCCAAAAGAGAAAAACTCAGTGTCACAGACATGACACTTTACTTACACGTTTGATTACAAAATAGTACAGAGACAATATGTCAGTTGGTTCAGATTTCAGAAGTTCATCATGGTTACCTTACTGTGATAAACATATTCCTCTGTTATATAAAACTTTATGGACTTGAGGAACACTTTATAAAGGGAGAATTTGTCTTACTTAAACAGCAGCACTTAGTGACAACACATTCATCAAGTGTGATTTCACTGTAGCTAGTCATTCTTGACAGGACTTGTATACACTCTCACACACACACACACACACACACACACACACACACACACACACACACACACACACACACACACACACACACACACACACACACACACACACACACACACACACACGCGCGCGCACACACATACACACACACAAAAAAACGGAGGTAATTATTTCTGTAGTAGGCTTTGCCCTTTTCCCTCAAAGAGAAAAAATAACAGAGGGGCACCCTTTTACATCCCAGAAGCAGTTATTCTGGCTCTAAATTGCCTTGTCTTGGGGAAAATACCAATTTCCCCAATGTGATCAATTCAATTTCAGGCTGACAATGTGATATTTTTGTCCACTGTACCCTATTGTGACTAATGCTATGGCGAGGTCATATTTACATTCTGTTGTGTGTCTCTGAAACATATACATGATTTTGATGTCCTAGATGCCATACCCTGTTCTTTTACATCTTATCCACATTAAAGACTTTTCCTTTAGAAATGTCCCCTTTAAGATTTCAAACTCCACATAATTGACAAAGCCGCTTTCATGTTTTATTGGAGGTGCAGAGTGCATGAGGGAATGCAGAAGCATGTATGTTATGGTTGTTCACTCCTGCTGCCACACTGGAATTAGATAGTAGAAATGCATGTGCAGATATCGAGCGGTCCTTCATGCTTTCTCATCTGTCCCTTTTAACTTACACTAGCCAAACTCTGTTACAAAATTGCAAAAATTGGAAGATGACCTATTGTGAAGGGATTTTGAAATAACAAGGAGGAGTGAACTAAAAGCCAGATGAGTGTCAGTCTATCAACATTGCAGTTCTGGGTTACCTTCCTGAACTCCACAACTAAACAATTCATCTCTGGAGCCAACAAAGGAGTACCATGTGCTTGTATTCAACTAGAAAACCCACTGGTCATTTTTTGATTAACATTTATTTTTAATGCCCCTGCTATCATGGCTGTTATAGAAAAAGATGTCACATAAACCTAAAACTGTTTTTCCTTTTTCAGTACAGATCATAGTAATATAAATATAACTTAAAACATCATGTGATGTAAATGTGCAACAAGTAAATACGGTAGCAGGTATTGATGAAAAACTTCTAGTCCTCTTAATAAGCAACACTGCTGTTCTTTTTCCCTCCGTCCTTCATATAATTTTAATTCCACATTATAACAGTTTATTTGCCCCTTTTTTATTAAAGATACAACTGGTCAACAAGGACAATCTTTGAATCATGACCTAGTGAAAGAACCAACACATAACCACTAAAAAAAAATATGAGCTGATAGCTGATTACATAGAAATAAGAGTTCCAACTAGAACAGTACATGTATTCCACAGTGAAATACTTTTGGATAGATAAATAATATACCAAGGAATATAACCCACATGAAGGGCCAGTTAGGTAATCACAGAGGTAAAATAATATACATCATGACAACTGAATGTTGTCACCAAGTTTCATATGTTTAATTAGAATAACAATGGACATTGTGTAAATTAGTACACAAACTACCGTTGACCATTGTCTTTACTATCTCTGTTACGCAGGTACATTTGGACTATCAGGTTAGCTCTTAATCTGATGCAGTTAGAAGCTCAGTGAATGAGGGGAAATTTAGAAATAAAGGCAGTTTTCCTTTGTTTACATGAAAGTTTCCCATAAAATGAAAAGAAAAGATACCCTTCACAAAAAACTTAAACTGACAACAATGGGATTGCAAATTTTTCTTCTAAGATCTTCTCCCGTATTAGTCCTTGTCCACCTGACTAGCTTACCTACTCTCATGACCCCAGTAAATTAACATCACCTTGACACAAGGGTACCTCAGTCCAAATACAGGAACCAAAAACTCAAAATGAGTGAAGTTTGAACAGGCAAATCAACAAAGTAATTTTTAATCCACCAATGTCACAGTACAAAGAATAAGTAAATAAAATAAACAGTGCTTGAGCATTTTCATCCCCCTCGCAGGACTTCTTCAGAATGTTGTGACAATGTTTCTACCACCTTTTATATCATAGTGTCTCTCCAAATTAAACAATTAGAAACTTAGTACAATAAATTACCACAATAAATTAATTAAGATTGAGGCGAGATTTTAAAGAGACACACATTACATGAACAATGTACTTCCCAAAGATGTAAACTTAACATTGGCACTTGTAAATGCTTAAACATTATTAAAATATTATTACAGATGCTTAAACATTATTAAAATATTATAAAAATCCCGTAAAAATACTTTAAAAAATGATTAGCTCAAATTAAAATGTACTTATATCATGCTGTAAAAATACAACTAAAATTTCATCTATTCGGGTGTGCAAATGACTATAATCTTTAGTTTCTATTACAATTATGAATATTAAAAATTGTTATAATAATATATAAAAATATGTAAAAAATAATGTTGGAAATTATTTTAAGGAAGGCCCCCATTGCTACTCCTTTGAGTTGTTGAAAAATGTCTCCCTTGAAGTAAATCAAGTTATTGCTCAGCACTAGATCTGTCAGATCTAATAAAACTCTAATATTATCAGCTGTTAAAAGGTCACATTCAATTAATGTGTCAAGGAAGAATGATAACACCTCTTTCAATAATATTGGGTCAAACAGATCCACAAAATCAGCAGTTAAAAAAAGTATCCTCTGGTTCCAGATATCTGTCATCAACCTCCTCAAAAAAATCGCAGGAGTCTTTCAACAAGTGGGGTTTTTGCCTACACATCGACTTCAAGGTTTTATCTATAAAAATGCCCAGAAGATGGGTTTTAGAGCCAGCATGAAAAACTACAGGTCTGTAGGAGGTTTAATTAAATCTTTATGTACTTTGGGGATCCCAAACATGGTGGGAATGTACAGTTTTTCTACTCTTAAAAATTATAAACATCAATAGTTATTTTATTTTCCATGATAAGGAGCAGTAATGGTGACTACATATGCCTTGACATTTAAATTTCTCTGTGTCATGAAACTATTTCTCCAGTGTAAAGGTCTAAGATTACATGGAATCAATACAAAGTACTATCAGAAATGCAGTTACATCATGCTGTTAACACCATATAATTTTATGGATATTATGGCTAACAGAACTACGCTTAGATTCATGACAAAAAACCCTCAAATATTTAACTCCCCAAGACCCAACAAAGGCCCCCAATTTAACAGCTATTTTTTACTGTCATAGATAAAATAACATGTCAAAAATGGCCGGCTAATGACCAGTGCTTACTACTAGCCAACATACTTGGCTCACAGGTGGGCTTTATGAAAAAGCCATGTCTGCCGAAGACAATATCAACAGAATGGTCATTACAATCTGGAATCAGCAATGTGCAATGTTAAGCTGTTACTGGGTGATGCAAAAATTATGTTTGGCCTTGTTAACTATGAGAAAGCAACAGTTATAGCAGGAAAAAATGAAGTATTAAGAAAATATCAACCTGGGAAAAGAGTGTAATGTAAATGAAGATGAAGAAGAGGAGGTATAAAGATATCTGGGAATAGATACTGTGTCAACAATACAACAGTGTGGTTCAGCCTACAGTTAGTTTAGAAACATTGGAAGCATGAACCAAAAATGAAGACATGGGATCACATGAGATCATCTAATACCAACAGAGAAGAAAGTAGAAACAAGAAACGCAGAGACTGTATTTCCTTATTTTAAACACCTTTATTGAATTATCACTTTCGACATAGGCACATTTGCATTTATATAAAAGTAATCAAACTGTATTAACAAGTTAAAATTAACAAGCATTATACTTCACATATATTGCTATATATCATATAACCTAAGCAATATTACATAAATTATTAAATTCCTGCCCTCTTTTTTAAACAAGAAACATCTTTATTAAATCCTTACTTATGACATAAGCAATCATGCATTTATATAAATGAAAACAAACCACAATGACACAATCCTAGTTGCAAGCCTTTTACATCACAAACTACACTGACTCATTCCCAGTCGCAGACATTATACATCACCTATAATCTACCCAATACTGTAGTCAAAAAAAGAAGGACAAAGTGATAGTAATTACTGCAATAGGTGCAGGTAATAACTGTAGTGTCCTGTGTACTGATAGACATATAGCTACAAAATACCAGGATATGCAAGCACAAAATAATGTGAAATAATGACACACAGTTACGATTGTAGTAAGAGCAACAAAACTCACAATGAGTAATGTTCAGGCATGCTTATATATATACTGTCAATACACATAATGGCATACAAACATCAGAAGGAGGCAATTTTTGGGTACATTGTAGGTGCTAAGAAGAGCACTGTTAGTAGACATCAGAGACTGAAATAATATTAATTAGATGAACTTTAATAGCACCCTGACTTAGGAATGGACTCCATTTTTGTCGTGGTATAGAAATCCTTATTAGTAGGTGAAATTCAAAAAAAGCAGTCTGGAGAATGTGGTAGTTGTATAAACTGTCAGCAACAGTTTTTTTTTATTCTTTGTGTTACTACCTATCCTTGATCAGGCACTGGATGAGCAATGAGATTCCATCTGCATAGGGGTATGAAAAACTAAGTGAATAACTGTACAAAACCATGTTGCTGTTTTCTGTGCAGATGAAGTATGAACGTAAAATATAAACTGCCAGAAATGATAACTGTTTCATTAGAAAAATGTGAAAAAACAATGTGAGAAGCTGTGCAAACACATAACTGTTCTTTTAAGAAGCAGAAAAAATGTAAAATATATAAAAAAAAACTGCACAGAAATTGTAACTGATTCCATCCCTCTGTGAAAATATAGCAGAACTTAAAAAGGGAAAATATTCAGTCAGATACAAAATCACATTAACATGGTTTACATAACTTGGAACCTTGAAACTTTTCTGGCAGTTGGCTTGGAAGATTGAGGAGCTCTTAAAAAGATGTTTCCTGTGGTGCCGTGGTCCAAGGTTTGATACCTTCAGCCTCCATTGCTTAATGGTGTGTCTTTGAGCAAGTCACTTAATCAGACACTCCCCCTGGGCGGAGTCTGAAAAGGTCCATGGGGATCATTGCTTGACTCCAGAAACCATGTACAATAACCACCTTGCAGAAAGTCAGGAAACCCTACTGTAGGAAAATGCTGTTTGGGTTTGAATTTTGGTTCTGCAGGAAATAAGGCAGGACTTCATGACCTCATGCGAGAAAGGGGGAAGGGTTTGAAAGAAAAGACAGTAGTAACATCATATTATTATCATATTGGGTTTGAATTTTGGACCTGCAAGAAATAAGGCAGGACTTCCTGACCTCGTTTGAGGAAGGCGAAGGGATTGCAAAGAAGACAGTAGCGACATCATATTACATAGCGGTACCTCAATTCAATATACCTCTTAGTTCAAGCAAGTTGTGTCCTTCTTTGGAGAATTCAGAAGCAGTTATTTAGTCAGTTGGTGCCTTGGGTGGACTCTCAGCTACCCAGAGTAGACAGAATGTTTAGTAATTCTTTGGTTAGCATTAGTACTGTCTAGCTCTTAGAATTTTTACTGTCATCTGTCTGTCTGTCAGAATTGTTTGTTTAATTTATGCTGTTGAACTGGATATTTATTTTCATATTTGATTTTAAAATGCACATTCTCATTTATTTTATTACACATTTTTATTATTAAATTATAAAATCTTGCGACTGTTTACTGATGTATATAAGGGTAACTATACTATGCTGGCGAATTTCCACTGTACTATATGCTGTTTCTTTTCAAAGAGAGAGTGAGAGAGACTATTTAGATTTAGCTACTATAAAATAGCATAATTGGCTTAATATTGAAAAGCATATAGCATCTTTAACCTTTGTGGGCCAGCTTAGATTGGTTGCTGGCAGCAAGTTACTGCAAAAGCAGGAAGGTGTTACAGTTCTGAAGTATAACAGGCTGCCCTGGAAATTATTGTGTTGCAGAGATGCAGTATTTGCTTTGCTAGGTTATAGTTAACTCTTAGTAAGAAAGCACTAGAATGGTATCTGAATCTCTGGGGACCCCGTAGTTATAACTCTGCTCTGTAGTTGCACTGTATGGAGCATACTTTTGTGTGACTGATGCTGGTCATAACTCAAGGCAGCAATATTAATTTGCTATATTCTCCAAAATAAAATCACCTCATGCATTTTTTTATTTGGACAGCAATGCAGACTAAAAGACAGTAGCCCCTATTACTAATAGGGGGTCAAGGGCCACATAACAGGGTGTCCACTCTCCTCTTTTACTTAGTGTAGTAATAGACCCCATGCCAAATGTACACAGAACCCACATAGGCTTGCATGTCTCTCCATGCAAAGGGATGACTTTTAAGGTGACATTTCTTCTTGATGATATGGCCTTGTTGCCTGACCCTACAACCACAAGGATTAGTTGTTGATAATGCACAGTGCATTGCAATACTTTTGCCTTATTATCTGGTTTAAAAACAAATGTATGGAATGCAGAAATTCATCTTTTTACTTCCCCTCTTTTTTTGCTGTTTCTCTCTCTATCACTAACACTATGTCTCTTTTCTTTTTACGTGGTCATCTGTACCACACCACATAAATACATAGGCATTCTAGACTATAGAACAACAGCACTATTTCTTAAATAAATCAGAGTGGGAGTTATTTGATATCAATATGAACACCATGGTAGACTAAATTATTCATATCTGCATGTAAACAGAAACATACTGAGTTGCTCACCTTGTGATGTGCATGTACAATGTTTACTTTCATAATGCCATGGACGAACTACCCCTTTTATGCAATTTTACTTAGTTTTTTCAAGATATATAGCTCATGTCAGCCTTTTTGAGAAGGAAAGTGCTACCTGGTCATGTTGATGTTTTGTTTTTGGCCCCATTTTTGTTATGAGCGGTACATATTCTATGCCTCATAAATAGATCATGTCTTTCACTCTTGAAAGGGTTCTGTGTCATAGAGTCTACTGTGAATAGTTTGGTAGTGAGGGAAGCTTTTCAAGGTTTTATGCAGTGTGGGTGGCACAACAGGTAGCACAAAGCTTTGTTACAGAAAGCTGTGGGTTCTATTCCCACAGCAGGTAGATGGGGTGCTGACACTGCACAGCAGCATAAGGGGTTGGGGTGGAGAGTGCTGCATTCCTGAATATGTCATTGTTGGAAGAGATGTTAAACTGAGGTCCCACCTATTTGAGTTGGTGGTAGCTTAGATGGATGTAAAAGATCTCACTGCACCTATTGAAAAAGGTAGGGGAAGTTTCCTGATGCCCTAGCCAAATTTTCCCAAGTAGCATAAATGGAAACCTGAGTCTCCCCTGAAAGAGGCCAATAGCCTAGTGAGACTAGCCAAGTCAACAAAGGATAAATAAATAAATAAATAAATAAAATAAAATAAAATAAATAAAGGTTACTTACACAGTGTTGTTAAGGATAAAAGTAACTTTCTTCTGGTCTTAAGGAGGTGTTTGCTACAATCTATATATCACACATTCATCTTAGAGATGGTGACTGTCCTCTTGACAGTCATTTTCCCAAAGACCGTCTATTTAAAATTGCTTACATGATCAGCTTTTGAAAAAAAGTAAATTTAGCTTTTTCTATGGAACTTTAATCTCACATACATACAGAACCCCCTGCCCTCATCTCTCTAAGGTAGCCAGATGTGAGATATCAAAACTCATAGAAAAGGAAGAAATAACCTCAGAATGTGACTTTACCTGAGGATCCATTGGCTCAAATAATCTCAACCAGAGCTTTGTTATACAAAAGACTATTGACTGATTACCCATTTCATGTATATTTGATACAATTCTTTATAATCCTGTACCACCTGGTATCTGCATAAGAGTTGAAAGGCTAACACAGCTCAATATTGATAGCTCTCTGTCATTATGGATGCCTTAGTATCTAAGGGGAGAATTCCTTTATTGATCAGCAAACTAGTGTCTCAGGGATTCAAGTCCTGTGTTATATTCTGTTATGAACATGGCATATGTAAAAACAGGTTCTGGTGGATTTTTACAGCTGACAAGAGGCTTCCATTGGCTGTGTGGGTTCTACCATTCAATACACCACTCTTCTGCTCTTGTTTGTTGCCCACTACCATCTGAGAACCTGAAAAAAATGTATCTTTTGTTGCCAAAACCAGTGAACATCATGAGATTTGGTGCTAATTAAGGAAGGACTTCATTAACTGAGTATTCTAACTGGGTATATACTAAAAAAAAATAACTTATGTCAAGAAATCCAGTCCAAAAAGCTGTCTTCTCACAGAAGTGTTATTCTAAGTGGCTTAAAATTTTTGCACTAATCCATATGGAGTCCAGATAAACTACAAAGGCATAACCTGCTTGCCCTAGAGGATGTATTGCTGTTATATTTTATTTGGTGCGCAAACTGTGGTGCTGTCCCTTGGTTTGTCATGCATGGTTAGAGACAGTAGCATGCATTACACTCCTCAAAGTAATTACTTTTTTATGAATTCTCCAGAATTTTTGTAGTATGAATGCATGGCTCCACTCCAGTTATAGCACCCTTGGGCATGGAATTGCTGCCCAAGCTGTCTGACACAATTACCTAAATGATATACTTGAAGTGCATCATCCCAACAAATGGGGAGACATATGCTAATTCACCTGCAGTAACACTGAGCCCAAGAACTTCAAAACAATAAAGCCACTAGGTTCCTGCAGCTGACGATTCACTGCATAGTAACTTGTGTTGCACACTTACTAAGGTTTACAGCTGTCAGGAGTTGTAGAGGAGGTACAAGGTGAGTTTTACACTTATTGTTTCAACTTCTCCCACCCTTTCGAGTCCTAGTGAACTTGCAGCAGGTATATAAAGATCAGGAGGGTGTGGATTTGCCATCATATCTCAGGGTGTAAGGTGGTTTGCCACCCCTGCAGAAAATAACTTTTGGGTCTATGTTTACTAATCAAATGGTATGTTCCCTGAATGGCCATTCATTGCACACATAGCATTAAATGTGCCATTCATTGAAAGGCCATATGACAGCAAAAATATCATTGAAAGATCATATTTAGCCAACATAAGGAAAATGCCATGAATAATGTACTTATCGATAATGTAGGGATAAGAAAATCTGTCCTTTCCCCACTGTAGTGTGATCTTGGAGTTGGTATTGACTTGCTGATAAGCAGCAAATCTATCAGTAATGGGTCAGGGGATGCCTTGTATGCCGGACATAGGTCGCCTCTTGGCAGTCTGTGGGTACAGAGTATAGTGACAGGCTTTGAGTCAGTCCATGTAGGACATGTTTAGGCCTTGTATCCTTTTAGTGAGGTATATCTGAGGGTGTTCCAGTTGTCTCGTGTCTGGAGAGGTACATGCTAAGGGGAGCATTATATTGAATGGCCTGGTGAGGGCTGAGTAGAGGGGGATGGTGACATCCCTAGAACTGGACATTCCCTTTGTTTATAAGCTGTCCAGTATAGAGAGACTTTGTTGCAGCAATAAACATGTGTTGCTCAAAAGTTAGGTCACTGTCCATGCAGGTTCCTAAGTCCCAAACAACTGGGTCATCACTTAATGGCATATTGTCAATGTGGTTAGCTCCCTGTGGTAGATGACTTCCCAAAAGATACGTTAATGTATTTTTTTGGCATTTAGTTTCAATCCATGATTTTGGCACCAGTTATTTATTTGAGACAAACCTTCCTGCAGAATGTCTTGTCATGTGGGGATTCAGTTTCTACTCCTACCTTGCAGTCATCTACAAACTTAGACAGATATTGCATCTTTCTCCTCTAAAGCAGTTGCAACAAAATTGAGCTATTGGTTTTACATGAAACAGAGACTGAACAATCCTTGCTTGTCATTCTTTAAAAAAATGTACTGTAGGTGTTGCAGGACATTAGTTGAAATTTGAAATAGGTTAATGAATAATAGTAAGGAAATTGTTATTAGACTGATTCCACCAAGAAGGTTGGGACAGCATGTTTGTATAAGCAAGCACAGCCCACACATTTTGTAGTTACTGAAGCTGGTAAGTTGCTAATGTTTACAGTGACTCAAACTACCCAAGGCCTGCCTTTTTTTTCCAGATTCATTGAATGGTCTTTGCCAGGGCATTGAGAGCTGAGTAACATTTTAATGCTTCGGTGAATATCTGACCTTGGTCATTTAAAAAATGTTTTTTATAATTACATTTCCAAGTAGTATTTCTTTGCTAACCAGGTTAGAGCAGTGATCCACAATGGGTCTTATTCATGCTCTGCCCATACAGAAGGCAAGGAAAACCATTTGTAGATGCAAAGCCAAAACATTATGTTGTGGAATGCTCTATGCCCATGCTATTTACACATATTTGCATAGAATAAAATTAGGAGAAAATGGAGGGGGGAAGGAAGAATTCCTTTAGAAGAAAGGTCTGTAATTGTGGACTGTAGCCCATTAACAGATCCCTGTAAGCAAGGGTGGATAGTGCCTTAACAGAGGGTGTGTCTAGATTGTGATGATGTTAACATACTGCAAGAGGGTCTCACAGCAACTAATGACTGGTGCCAAAGTCATGGCCTCAAGCTAAATGCAAAAAAATGTATCATCATACCATTCGGCAAAAACATGACCTTTACTGATTACCACATCAATGGCAACCCCTTAAGCACAAAACCTGTGGTGATAGACCTGAGCACTCAGGTTGATAACCTCACATTCGACCATCATGTAGCTGCAGTAGTCAGAAAAGCCTTTTTCATCTCATAAGTAAAGGGATTGCATCCAGAAAAAGGAGGTTATTACCTCTCTGTACTCCTCTCTCATTGAACCAACAATTGATTATGCCCTGTTTGGGGTGTACCTCTCCAAACATCTGCGCCAGTAGGAAAGGCCATTGAAGCACCTCACAGGGAGAATCCATGGCCTCCAACACCTGTCCTATGCAGACAGGCTCAGATCACTGTCATTCTACTCGGTATCATACGGATTGCTCAGGAGCGATCTGTGTCGCGCCTACAAGGCAATCTCAGACCCTGCCCTACTAGAGATGCTCCATATCCATAAGTCTAACTCCTGATGCACTACCCACTCAAAAGGCCTTAAGCTAATATACAACATCAACAAAACCAGAGGTTTGGCTCCCATAGGCTGCCCTGTCTGTGGAATAAACTTCCCATACACGTCAAACAGAGCACTTCACTGACCCTCTTCAATCGCAACCTTGATGAGTGCATGGGAAACCACAAATTTGTCCCAGGGGTTCCACCTGTGTCCCTCACTGACAGGGGTGACAGGTGCTGACTGAGGTTTCTTTCTGGGGATAAACTATTGGCTAGGCTTGTAAGGGCCACAGGGCCATTAGCCTAGCAACCTCCTATGATCCTATGTATATGTAATTATTGGGGGGATGCACAGGCCCCACATAATGAATGTCCAGTGCTCGCTGAGTCTTCTCATTTGGGGGGCTGTACCCTCCACCCCCCTCTAATTATATATACCAACTCCGAGATCGCACTAGAGTGGGGAAAGGGCAGATTTCCTTATCCCTATATTACCAATAACTATGTACTTTGTGCCATTTTGTTTGTGTTGGCCAACTATGTTCGTTTGATAAGATTTTGTATGATCATATGGCCTTTCGATGAAACATACTTTCAGTGCTATGTTGATGATGAATGGCCATTTGAGGAAAGTGCCGTTCGATTGGTAAACATAGACACATACTTTTTTGTTTATTTTGTGCAATCTTGGAAGTGTCACTATTTTTTTGTGTGCAACCTTCCATGGATATTGAAATTCAAGTTCTGATTAATCATGTGTTGATTATAACAGTAAAGTGATTAATCATAGTAAAGCCCCAGAGAGGTGTGTGCAGATGAACTCCAATGTGCTGTTGGGTAACCCTGTGAAGAATGATAAAGCTTTATTCCCCTCGGCCCAGCACTAAAATAACTGGCAAAGTGTGTTGCCTCTGTTCTCAGAGTACAGCAGCAAGATTTAAGGCATGATCTATTGCTGAGGTTAATCTTGTAACCATGGGTCTGATTGTGTCAGTCTGAGTATACCAGCAGGGTTTAAGGCATGATCTGCTGCTGAGGATAAGCTTGTAACCATGGGTCTAATTGTGTCAGTCTGAGTATAGCAACAGGGTTTAAGGCATGATCTGCTGCTGAGGTTCATTTTGTAACCATGGGTCCGATTGTGTCAGTCTGAGTATAGCAGCAGGGTTTAAGGCATGATCTGTTGCTGAGGTTCATCTTGTAACCATGGGTCTGATTGTGTCAGTCTGAAAGTAGCAGCAGGGTTTAAGGCATAATCTGGTGCTGAGGTTCATCTTGTAACCATGGGTCTGATTGTGTCAGTCTCTGCCTGAATTCTCTCTGATTTTGTGCAGGGCATATTTCCACACCAGTGACCCCAGGAGTCCCCCCCCCAAAAAAAAAATAACCCAGTTGTGCTCAGTAGACATACATAGTTAACAAATTAGTAACACAAAATAGATGAACTTGACTGGGCACTGATACTTTCAAGTGCTTTGGAACAAGGTACTACATTTTTTTTTTATATTTGTAGAAACTAATCCATTGCAGATATTTTTCAGCCATATCCCAGACTTTCAGGCTAGAAGGATATATATAAATCTCAAACTATGAACACTAAACTGCCAGACTCTCCTTTCCTCTTTTTGTAAAAAGTAAGACAACAAAACAAAAATAAAGTCAGGACTTCATGTGACCATTAGATTCATGTTAAAACTATATACTCCAATTAAAGCTTAACATTAAATATTATAAACAACCAGTCCCGATTCTAGATGAGCACAATTAGTCAGTATGAAATCTGAGATGCACAGGACTCCACGAGGATCTCAGACCTTTCTTTCTGTACACTACACTAGAATGCTTTTTTCTCCTGGATGTGCCTCTCTCTCCATACCACAGTGAGTACCCCAAGAAACCATTTCTTCTCTAATGTACTCAGTGTTAACATATTCTGTGACTTCACCAGAGCCTGACACTTTTCTTCTATTTCTTAGTTGACATTATACTTCTACTAGGGTAGGTTCTTCTTCCTCTTGCATCATAGGTTGTGTATACAGCAGTGCAGTTTCTGAGGACTTTCTTCAACTAGAAGCTTCCTAAGGTATTCCTCTCATCTGTCCTTGATATCCTCTTGACTATACAGAACATTGCTTCTGGTGTCCCTTATGAATGGCATCTCCATTGCAACCTGATAGAGCTTCCTGATGCTATATGCTGAGTAATTTCCAGAAGCTTCTACAGATCTCTGGCACTTTGTTCTTTGTCACTGTGACTGCTTTCTTACCTTGTTAGTTAAACACAGAGAAACAAAAAAAAAATAAAGTAAAACAACAAATTTAAAATAAAACAAACTACAATAAAACGAGGCCAAAAAATGTAAGTATGCAAACTATAAATCAAGAAATCCAAAATGACTGGGAAACAGCTTTCATGTGCAGTTCACTCAGATTAGACTAAACGTTGCCCTGTTTTGTTTACCTTACATGAATTTTACTTCTCACTCCTCACAATTCAGATACAGTTAATAAATCAGTCTGTAACACAAATGTATGCAAACTGCCTCTAACCAAGAACGGTTTTAAAACTCCAAGGAAAATCTAAAGTAAGAAAACAAACTTAAATTAATACAAATGCAATGAAACAACAGCAAAAGACAATAAATGATGTAAGAATGCAAACAATAAATCAAGAAATCCAAAATGGTCGTGAAGAAATTTTAACTGCACTGGTATAATACTCCACATTTTTTGTGAATCCCTCAGGGATTACACATTGTTTTTTGACTGATAACTGTGCCATGCCAAAAGGTTGCCTAATCGACCTCCCTGAGCGAAATGAGTTTTTACTGGCTAGGCTTCTACTATTAATGCAGAGTAATATATCACCTCTAACAGTAATCTTTACTCAAAGGATGACTATGAGTGAATAATCCTTTAAACAAAATTACACTTTCACCCTAGGAGATGACAAGTTTGCAAGGCTGACAAAAAGATGTGCTGAACTTAATGAAAGCTGAATGCCAGTGGTCTCAGGATAAGCAAGCAGTTTTTTTGTTTCAAGCATCAGCAGTTCATCAAAATTCAATGGGAGACCCATCACTGACAAAGTCACGACACAAAGAGGCTAACAAAAGCACTGCGTTATGTCATCACTGACAAAGTCATGACACAAAGAGGCTAACAAAAGCACTGTGTTATGTCATCAGTGACAAAGTCATGACACAAAGAGGCTAACAAAAGCACTGTGTTATGTATATCTCAGTACTTTGATAGCATCTTCAGGAAAACTAATTCAGTGGCAGAACTGTGGGGTTCTAGTGATAGCCAAACATTTTGCAGCCATGGCTTAATAAAATGTAATTACTGAAACAGAAAGCAAAAGTATAGTTGTATTTGTAGGCATTAACTTTTCACACAAAAACTACAATCTTTTTGTATTTTTTTCCATTTCAAACACACATTTCTGTTCTGGCCCAGTAGCTCTGCACACAGCTTGTTGTTTATTTGGCTTTAACTTATACTATAGATAATATAGGAAACAAAAAGTATAAAATACCTTTATAGATTAGTTTTAGTAAATGTGGGGAAAAACGGTTGCAATAGTTTAATTTCTGTATGGTTATATTATGTAAGTTGTAAATAATTCTAAAGCGAAAACAGAGAAATATAGAATTTGACCCTTTGGAAGTCAGGAGTAAAATGCACTTTTGTGAGATTTACTTGAGCTCATGGCCATAACCTGGGCTCTCTCTTAATATGCTGGGACTAGATTCTAAGCATACTTCCCAGAAGTCCCCATCTCCTGACAGGGTGGGGTACTGAGTATTGTTTGAGGAAACAGCAAGAAAGGAAGAGAAGCCAAATGTTATTATATAGGAAAGTTTGTTTGTGTCTTTCGGCTTTTCCCGGTTAGGGGTCGCCACAGCGGAACTTATATAGGAAAGTAAACCTAGCAATTAGGGCAAACCAAATGGCATAAGGATGAGTGGGAGTCAGATGAGGCAGATTAATGAGGAGGCAAACAGAGGGATAACAAAAAGGTGAGGGCAGCACATGTGCAGGTACAGTGACATTTGGTAGAAGGGGAACAGAAGCAGAACAAAGGCTTTTTAGGTAAACTACAGAAAGGAATAAGATATTGGACATAACTTGGCTGAATAAGACTAGAAGTGTGAAACTGAAGCCGATGAAAAGCAGAGGTATTGACTGAATGCCTCAGTCAAAATGAAAGGAAGGGATAGGAGGGTGTCAGGCAGGGAAAAAGGTCAAAATGAAAGGAAGGGATAGGAGGGTGTCAGGCAGGGAGATAGCTAAATCTGATTGATATAGACATCAGGTTAGTACAGTAACTGGCTGGCCTAAGGTAACTAGGTGAGCGGTCTTCCAGGGTTCTCATAGTGGCCCTGGTAAACATATACAACAGGTCATTGGGCACTGCAAAAGTGCCTGATAGTAGGCAGATAAGAATTGTACCCTTGTATGTGTTGGGGTGGCAGTAAAATAATCTGGAAAATTACAAGTCTGTCAGTCTGACAATAGCAGTAAGGAAAAGCACACAGAAAGTCCTGAGGAAAAAAAAGTTTGTCACTTTCCTGGAGGATAATAGTTTCCACAACAGCAACCAGTGAGGGCGCTTAGCTAAAACTTTTTTTTTGTCATTCACTGTTTCAGTTTTATGTTCATATGACAGTAAGAAATATGAAGAAAGTACTAGGAGACATTATCTACCTGTTAGCAAGGCCTTTGAATAGGTCTAACACAGACATTTTCTAGGAATCCTGCAGAGAATGCTGTAGGATTGAGACAGAGGAATTGGAATGCAACATAGGTGGAGAGCAAGTTTATGGATTTGTGGTCATAGGAAAGATATCCTAAAGAAGGAATGTGAATAGAAAAGTACTGCAGGCATTGGTTCTTGGTCCAATACTCTTCAGAGTGCTTATCTCAGATGTATCTGACAACAGACAAGAGGATCTATCCCTTCACTAATGGCAAAAATGTAGCGGCAACCATTGTGGATGGGAAGGTTTGATGAAAGGTCATTTATTTAAGTTAGCAGCAGGAGCATAATTTAGATTTAAAAGCACTGAACTTGGAGTCACAAAAACCACAAAGTGAATTATTAGTGCGTGGAGTGGAGCACATGGTGATGCAGATAGAAAGTCATGGGAGTGAGGAGTTATGATGATTATCTTGCATGGACTGATCTATTGGAATTATAGAGAGTGGGGCACAACAGCAAGGACAGAATGCTGGGGGGGCATCTTCAGTAGGTAGACTGGGGAAGCCAAGAAGACATTCTCCACTGTACCAGGCCCTGGTCAAACTGAACCATGAGAACCAGGTGCAATCATGGAAGCTGCAAAAGCAGGGAGACACAAGACTGCTGGACTGAGTTTTGAAGAGATCCAACAGGAAGTGAGTATGATAGAGAGAAATCGTATGACCAGAGCTAGTGATGTTTGCACTGTTTACATTGATGACTGGAGGGCATAATATGGATGTGTGAGATCATGTTGTCAAAAATTGAAGGAGACCACTGCACATAAAGGACATGGAGGGGAGGACAGTTAGTAGACACCATGGATTTGTGAAAGTATTTCTTCACAGAGAGAGTTGTGGAGTCAGAGAATATAACGGATTAACACAATCCATTTTGGATATGGAATCCACAGAGGCATTCAAAGAGAAAATGAGCAAGACAGAGAAAGAGTGAGGGGGGATGGGATGGACAGAAGGGGATAAAATAATATCTACCTTTACAGGTGGCTAAGCAGCTGGGCTAAATCTCTCCTTCATTAAATAAATAAAATGAAAATTCTGTGCTGACATTGAATTAGTTTTCATCCATGTCATATCTGCAGTTATTATGAGATGTAATCTTTCAGTCAGGATATTTGAAGATGTCCATAATACTGATCATATGGCAGGATCAAAACATGAGTATGTTAAAATTATGGAACAAAAACTGTATTTATTTATTTATTTATTTATTACAGTTTGATAACCGGGTAGTCTACTGGGCCTGGAAGAGCCCGTTTTCAGTGGAGGCCCGGGGAGAAAAGCTACACAGGATATAGACAATTTTACAATAGTTATACAAAAGTAAATAAAAGTAGTAGAACAGTGACAAATACAGATATAATATACAGTTATTCTGAGCAGTCACTGTAAAAGAGTTTTTGTCTGTATTGGTGTTTTTGGATAGGGAGAAGATCATTAACTTTAACATTAACTTTGTTTTACTGGCATTGAAGGTGAGGTGATTACTATGCATCCATGATTCGGTATTAGAGAAGGCGAACTGAGTTTTGAGAAGGAGGTCGGCTGTACAAATAATGGTCAAATCATCAGCATACTGAATTAGTGTGACATCGGAGACAGACTGGTGAAAGTTATTAATGAAGATGTTAAAGAGGAGGGGCCTAGGATAGAGCCCTGGGGAACTACGGTAGGGGTGTGTAGAAAGGAAGAGAGTGAGCTTTTCCATTTGACAGCTTGCTATCTTTCAGAGAGGTAGCTGGTGAACTAGGTGATGGTAGAGGGGGAGAGGTTTAGAGAGGAGAGTTGGGATAATAGTAAGGAGTGAGAAACGGTATCAAAGGCGTTGGAGAGGTCAAGGAACAGAGTAGAAACTATTTTGCTAGATTTGTGCGCGAGGTTTATGGAGTCTAGAAAGGAGAGGAGGGCAATGATGGTACTATGCCCGGGGCAGAAACCATGTTGTGTAGGGGTTAGTAGGTTGTTTTGGGTCATATAGGACACCATTTGGGATTGAATACATTTCTTCATGATTTTTGATAGTGGGGATAGGATGGCTATGGGCCTAAAATTAGATGTGTCAGTGCTTTTGCCTATTTTATAGAGTGGAATGATAAAGGCGTGTCTCCATAGTGAGGGGACATATGATTCTAGTATGGATTGGTTTATTAAGATAGAGATGGGATGGGCAATGCTGTCTGTAGGCAATTTGAGGAAAGTTGTGGGTAGGTTATCTGGGACAGGGGAGCATGGTTTGAGTTGAAGGAGGTACTTATTTATTTTGCTTATAGAGACAGGAGAGAAGCTGAAAGTAGAAGTAGGGGTAGTCAGATTGTGTGGAGATGTAGAGGGGTTGGTTGGGGGAGGAGGTTGAGAGTGGTGAGAGAAGCTGGTGGTGAGTTTAGCTATGGACTCTATGAAGAAGGTATTGAAGTTAGAGGCATTTTCTAGATCAGTAAATTTAGGTTAGGGGATGAATTATCCTTGAGGAAATAGAGTCTCAGAATTCTCTTGGGTTGGATACGTTTTCTGATTGAAGTTTATTGAAGTATAATTTTTGATCCCTGATTATTAGCTTTTTTGCAGTGTTACAGAGTTGTTTGACTTCTGTTAGGACATGGGGTAATTTATTTTTATGGTAAAGTTTCCACTTTTTGTCTCTTAGGTGTATGATTTGTTTAGTTTCTTTGGTTAACCAAGGGGTGGATGAAGTTTTAACTCTTAGTTTTTAGTAGAGCAAGGCTGTTAAGAAGGTTCAGGAAAGTTTTATTAAAGTAATCAATGGCATTGTCAAGAGGCAAGGTTTGTAAGGGTGACCAATCTGTTACTTTTAGGCAGTCTATGAATATTTGTGGGTTGAAATTGGGAGAGATTCTGAGATTGTACATAGTGGTGTAGCTTTTGAGGGGGAGAGGAGTGACGATCAGCAAATGGAGGCAGGTGGTCAGTGAGAGAGTCAGAAAAGGTGCCAGTAGCTGAGATAAGGTTAGGATGAGACATTAAGATCCAGTCAGTGATGGTACCAGTGGTTCTACCTTTGTTTGGCCTGATAGGAGAGTTTATTAATTGGGTGTAGTTGTAGAGGTTGATATTTAGGGAGGGGTTCAGAGTTTATCATGCCCCAGTTTATCTTTTCATTTGTGATGTTAGTTAAGAAACAGGAGAGTATGTCTTCAATTATAGGGATGTTGTTGCCTGGAGGAATATAGAAGGCGGCAATGCATATGGATTTGTGTTTGTTGAGTTTAAGGAGGGCACTACAGAGTTCAGAATTGGTGAATTTAGGAATGGGATTGGTGTAGAGAGTAACAGTGTAGGAGGAGAAGTAGAGTATAGCTACTCCACCACCTTTTTATTGGGTTTGTCAGAGCGTAGCATTTGGTAGTCTGGTGGGAGAATTTCATTATGTTTTATATTAGAATTAAGCCAGGTCCCTGTGATGGCAACAGTGTCAGGTTGGTTATGGGACAGCCAAGCGTGAAGGATGGGAATTTTATTTCTAAAGCTTTGGGCATTGATTGTAATAAAATGAAAATTCTTGGGGGTAGCAGAATGTGGTAGATGGAGATGAGCACAAATTCTGAACAATTTATTAAGTTATAATTCTACAGTTAAATTTAGTGAATACACTGTTATTTTTCTTTACTCTGACTTGAACAGAAAATATTATTAGACAGTCTTGTTACAGTGATAAGTGAAATTTTTTTTCAGGGCTTAATCAAAATTATTCTTTTGGATCTGAAACGGTTTGTCATTCATGTGTAAAATCAGATGCACAAGTATGTTTAAGTCTGAAGCAAGCACACTAAAAATTAGTTATGCAAAAGTATGTTTAAGTCTGAAGCAAGCACACTAAAAATTAGTTATGGTATAGCCCAGGTTTTTATTCGATAAATAAACCTAACAATTTTACTAATTTTCAATAGTCTTGCTAGAACCTGGAGCATATAATTTCCTTCAAAAGAACTTACATTTGTGCCACAAATTAACCTGAGACTGAGGACAAAATCTACCCCTCACTCCACACCTCTCTCTCAGTAGTACACCCTGATGCAATATACTATATCAAACTATCACACTCTGTGGAAACAAAGGATTTCAGGCACTGAGAAATGCCTGCAGATGGCTAATGATTTCCTGAGAATAACATTACAGAATTCAGTAATGTAAACAAAACCCACTAATTGATGTCAATAGAAACATTGCTGGGAAGCTCCAATTTCTTTTAGAAACAGGAAACATGGCTGGCTACCAAAGATACAGGGCACCTGATTGTGTCACTGGGGACACAGGTGGTCCTTTTTTGTCAAAAAGCTGGATTGGGGAATTGTGATACAGGAATGCTGTGGCAAGTGTCACAGTCCTATAGATGTCACATAACCCTGCTATTACTGCTCCAGAAATGTAAGGAAGGGGTTACATCTGCCATCTGTTCTGATGTTGCAGAGATGCATGAGTGCTAGACATGACCTCGTGCCCCTCCATGAAAAATCTAGAAAGAACTAGAGGGAAAGTTCTTTCTGTTACCTGGCCTATTTCATATTCATATTTCATAATGCTAGGTGTAGCTTCTCTGCAATCCCCTGTACAAGCACAATCCTTGCATGTAGTAGTCTTTGGTCTTAATACCTGCAGGAAACTGAAGCAGACCATCTGAGAAGATCAATTAGGGATACGGTGAACACGTTGCCACTGAAGGTCATTGAGTCACAGACATAGAGGAGGAAAAACATTAAAAAGGGACATAAAAACATGAAATATTGATTTACTTTCTTGACTGCTGATTTCTTGATTCATGTTCCTTTTACATTACACTGTCAGAGACTTACTGCTATCTTTATTTTGGAAGGTTTTGTGTAATGATCATAAACCAGATATATCTAAAAGTGAACAAATGAATCTCTGAGTTTAAGATCACTTTTGTAGTCAGACTTTTAAACGTAAATGCAACATAACATAAAAATATATTGCAATCTTCTATGACATACTAGACATAAGGCATAAATCTTGGTGAGAA
The DNA here is from genome assembly GCF_019279795.1 of Protopterus annectens. Taxonomy (NCBI): domain Eukaryota; kingdom Metazoa; phylum Chordata; order Ceratodontiformes; family Protopteridae; genus Protopterus; species Protopterus annectens. The sequence continues at coordinate 519,802,200 of NC_056748.1, read as the reverse complement.
AGAGGCTTTAGACACTGTTTTGGTTGAACAGAAAGTAAAATCAGCTATCTGCAGCCAAGCATAAGGAAATAATTGCTCTTTATGCCATATATATAGAAAATGTTTGTGGGCAAGCTGCCCAAAGTGAAAATCTATCCACTCTTTCAGTCTACTGCCATTGCAAATATATTGCCTAGCACATTCAGGAACTATTTTTCCTACTGTGATTTACTGCTGCTAAGTGCTCAAGGATTTGCTGAGCTTGATTGTGGTACTACATAATATATATTTGTCTTATTACATTTATAAATATAGAGAGAAGCTGCATTGCATCCTCTGTTAGTCTTTATATGCCTGTATTCTAGTCTGTATTTGTAGTATATTGGGCATATGCTCCAGCTACATTACTTACATGCAATATTGGAAGTTATCACTACATGGTGTACGTATTTTAGCGATGTAGTATAATCTACATAATTTATGATCCAGTTGATTTTGGAGCCTGCACAGTCAGCTTTGCTCCTGTTACTGATTCTACAGAGCCTGGATGACACATAAAAGTTTGTGAATCATTAAAGATTTTGAATATCTATTCACGATAGTACAGCAATAATCCATAGGAGAATGCATCTGCTTGAAAGAAGTGTTTTAAAAGCAGGAGAGTTCACACCATAAAATTTCACAGGATAAATGGGAAGATCCCACTTTGCCTCTAGTGACATGTCCCATCATGGTCCCTTAGCTGAGGTTTAAACCCCTTTCTACTTTCAATATGCTGATAAGAGGAAACCTTTAGGCAAAATAAATGTTAGTTAAAATCTGGAAAAGGCTCATGTGTTGTATTTAGACCACATAAGTGCTAAATGACACTAACATTGAAACAAGTGACAACTCCTAGTGTCCATTACAGATCTAGTATGAATTATTATATATGACTATTCTTAGTCAGTGAATGTCTGTTCTTAGTCCGTGAATTGTTATACATGACCTTCTTAGTCCGTGAATTGTTATATGTGACCATTCTTAGTCCATGAATTGTTATACATGACCATTCTTAGCCCATAAATTGTTATGTGACCGTTCTTATTCCGTGAATTGTTATACATGACTGTTCTTAGTCCTCTTATACAATGTGCATAGACTAATTTTGGACTAGTCAAGGTCTAGCTTTACAAAGTGTCAAAGATTTGGAATTGATTAAACTTTTGAGCTCACAACAAGAAAAGCACAGCATTACTGGATCAATTCTATGATGCATGATATAACATCACTCTTAAAATTATGGTCTATGGCTGATGATTCCTTTATTTATTTATCTGTTGGTTTCTTGTAGGTTGTTGAGTTTGCTGATTCACGTGATATTTTTAGCCGTGACCCAAAATAACAGTAAATAAAAGCCTGGCAAAATGAATGAAACATGGCTGGCTACCAAAGATACAGTTATGCTGACTGCAAAACAAAGAGGGGGGAGCCTCGGCCGTGACCCAGATGACTTGCAATTGATTAGCAACCTGGGTGCAGAGGAGCTGACAGGAGAGAATAAAAGCAGTTAGTGACAGTTTATATCCATCCTGGAGGAGAGAAGGCAGAAAGGTGTTCTTCAGCCCTGACACTTAGCAGCGGTTGGGTATGTCAGGCCTAAGGATGAGAGTTTACCAAGCAGAATGTGAGCTGTAGCCAGGGAACAGGTGCATGACTGAGACAGTGCCTGGTTTAACAAGACCTACAGTGTGGGAGTCTTAGCTATACAGGCTGCTGAAGGAGTAGAAGGAGTTAGGATATGTAGAAAAGCCTGATGGCTGCCTGGATGACAAGCCTTTGCCCAGATTCCAGGCCATGATAGGGAAAGCTGATCTCAAGTATCAGTGGGGAGAAAAAGTTCAAAAAGGTTAATGATACACTCTCAAATTAAATAGATGCATCTGCTTAATTAGTAGGCATGCAATTAGTTTAATAAAAGCAGTACTGGTGTAGCATGCATTATTGTGATAATCCTATAAATAACTGTGCTGCAGTGTTTTAAAGTAAGAAGTAGAGTAGTTTACAGTCAAGGAGACCAAGATAATGGTCATTACCATAGCCAAAGGTGGCGGATTCCAGGGCATGTACCATAGATAGAAGATCTATTGGAGGAATAAAGTACCTGATTAATGTTCCTGAGATGGAAGAGAGCAGTTTTATCAGCAACAGCAACAGAAATTTGATTCATAAAAGTTAATCTGTTATGAAATCAGCACCCAAGCCATGCACCCTCAACACAACTTCCAGCTTTTCTGCACTATAGGTTATGTTAGGGGACAAGAATAAAGCAGACAAATACCTTGAGGTTGCATGAACAGCCACTGTGTTCATCTCTGAGGATTTGAGTTTCAACTAAACTGGCAGCCATTTGGTTATCAATGCATTTCAGGTTTTCAGCCAGATTACTTGTATTAGACACAGATTTCTGAGGGAGAAGGAAGCCTGTATGCTTTAAGCATAGGAATGATAAACAACCCCTTCTGTACATGACATCATCCAAAGGAGGCATACAAACTGTGAATAATAATAGACCCAAAATGGAGCCTTGCAGGACATCGCAGGCAGCAGGGTAGGAGACAGAGGAATTCACTATTATACCACTCTGTACGTATGTCCAGAAAGAGAGAGATAGAAGATAGACCTCACCTGTGACATTGGAACAGGATTGTAGTTCGTCCAGAAGGACCTTAAGATGCATTACACTAAAAGCTGATGAGAAATTCACTAGGACCACACTAGTGTCTCACCATGAGGAGATCATTAAGATCCAATATAGGACCATTTCCCTACTGTATCTTGATCAAAACTCATAATGGAATGAATTACATAAGTAAGTCTTTTGTAAGTTAGAATCCCTTTGCAGACCAACCACCTTCTCCATACCTTATTCATAAAGGGAGTGTTGGAAATAGGTATGTGCTTTTCCTCATCACTGGCAGAGTGTAAACCAGCTTTCTTCTGGACCGTTGTAACTTTAAATTAGATGAAAAGAAGTGAAAGAGAGACAGAAACAATCTGATACAGAAATTGACAAATTACACAAAGATAGAACAAAACCAATTTAGTGAGAAAATGTTTCAAACCACAGTTCATTGTGAATATGGAAGAAACTAGATGCAAATGCATTGTAGGATGGTATTAAGAAGTCATAGCAGTTCAAAGGCAGATCCATTAGCTTAGAACCTGCCATCCGGGGGTAATTTGTATGAAGCTAGATCTAACAGAGACATTGTTGACAGGAAAAATCTAAGTGGGCAATCCACATTCTGATGTATAAAATTCCTGTTTTGTCAGGCTATCTGAACTGCAGATGCCTCCAATTATCTGAGAAAGTGTCACCTGCTGATTTGCTACTTCAGACACAGCTCAGGACAAGTACATTGACTTCTTCTAATCGATCTCTGCTTGTCAATGTGAATAGTTATTACTGAGGTGTCCTCATCTTATCATGGAGCTTACAGTCAGTCCATGGCTGGTGCAGAATGAAGAGAACAAGGTAAGTACGACACGGGGCTACTGTATCCACATTGCCAGTTAGTACCTTTTTATAGGCTTTGGCCATTTCCTAGCTGTTCTCAGTACTGAAATCGTGAGGGCACTGGCCCAGAAGGGGGATCACATTTCTTGTGGTGAGTAGATTAAACTAAGAATAGATCAGGGAATTCCACCCTGGGTATTTCTTTTTGATCTAAAGAAGAAAGTGGTTAAGCTGTGTCATTGGTTTCACCACCAACTCACTAGCCGTGCCTACTGATTCAAAGAAAAACTCCAATGTGTGGCCACAAAAATGGGTAGCAGAGGTTAGATTATGAGAAAACCCAAATCACTTCATTAAACTGAGGAATTCTTTTATAAAAGCCATGGACTGTTTGCCAGCCCTTATGTTGAAAGCAGGCACGATTAAGCACCTTGGCAATGTCAGCATTGTGAACACAAGGAAACTAGTTAACTGAGAGGAAATATTGTCTTACTGCCAGGTAGAAGGTAGCCAAGGATGTATGTACAATCTGCTTCTACTCTCATGGCAAACAAAAAGGAGCCACCAACCCTCAAAACTAGTTTCGACTGATGAAAGATTTAGTGATAAACAGTCACATCCCCCACTATGCTTCAGTCTATAGTGCTACATAACAGAAATACCTGGGGGGAAATCCACTAAGACTGGACCAGCATTTATGTCCATCCAGGTTCCTGTTATAAATTTCAGATAAGAGTCATGCTACAAGTCATTTAAAATACCTGACTGCTTACAATGAAACTTGCTTTGAAAGTACAAAACCTTAGCCAGATCTATAGGAGTACAGATTTCACCAAACTATCCCTGATGCTCAGAAAGAACCATGGGCATCTGGTTCCCACAGCTGGCACATGTACAATCTCTAACAATATCTGATGGAGGGTGACTTATCAAAGGGTCATCTCAATGGTATGTGTAAACATTGGTGGGTATATAGGGCAGTATACATGGTTCCCATTTAAGCAAGCAGCAGGTCACATAGAATGATGTTCACTGCTGTATGCTGCATATGATGCTGCGGACACACTGGAGCTATAAATGATGACCTCCATCCCAAACCTCCAGCTATGCTATGATGGTTTACAACATATCATATATGGAGATGTGGAACATTGTCAAACACATATTTGCAATCCTAAAATGGCACTTCTACTGCTAAGGTACATCTGGTGGCACATGTCACATAATATGGTAGGACACAGACAGCTATGATGATATGGGAAAATCACAGCATTGCCTTAGAAACTTCTTTCTGAATCAGATGAGGACTCAGCTGCAGAGCTTTTGGAAGAGCATGTAGCAGCATCCCAATTCAAGGCAAGGTTGGGTACAATATGAAGTTTGCACCAATGGCAAACAGGCACCATCTATGCCTACAACTGTGGGCCATTATACAGACAAAACCAAAGAATACGGACGCGTGCATGTTCACATCCACACTATACAATATATAGTGCATTGAATAGTCATGCTGTACGCCACACTATACAATATATAGTGCATTGAATAGTCATGCTGTACGCCACACTATACAATATATAGTGCATTGAATAGTCATGCTGTACGCCACACTATACAATATATAGTGCATTGAATAGTCATGCTGTATGCCACACTATACAATATATATTGCACTGAATAGTCATGCTGTATGCCACACTATACAATATATAGTGCATTGAATAGTCATGCTGTACATCAAACATTATTTCACCTACACAGGTTAGCAGATTGGCAGAGAACAACCATCATTAGTACAGAAGTAATGAGAGTACAGTCACTGGTGACTATGATGTTATATTATGGTCAAGGGCCAGGAGAGGTGGATATGGTATGTGTAAGTATCACGTTGGAGGGAGTTAGGGATCACATTAGCTAGTGGAAGTGTGGAGTTGCCATGTTGTGAATGTTGGCCATATATAGTTTGTTGAGACGCAATTCAAGGATTTGATGTGGTCTGTGACAGGGATGAAGCTGCACTTCTGAAGTATGTGTAGAAACCCCAGTGTCATGTCCCATTTAAGGATCCAATAGATGCATGAAGTCCATGACCAAGACAACAGCACCAGTAAGCTGTATCCCCAGAGAGTGGTGCTCTGTCAGGAAACATGGACAATTAAGTGTGTTGAACTGCCAGGACTGGAAGCAGGTGGGCTCATGTGGCATCTCATCAGTGGACAGTGATGAGCATCATCTGCCATAAGCCTGATACTGGGCGCCCTCAGATATGTTGGCCTTTGTGACCAGAGGAGGCAATGATGCTCTCCCCAGAACAGTGTGTGCCATCTGTACATAGTTGGCCTTTGACTATCCTCCCACAACTGGAACCTTATGTGACCATAGCCAGCATGACATTTAGAGGCAGAATAGAGGGCAGTTACTCTCTGTTTCATGGGTGCATCGATGTGTGCTAAGTTGACTACCAAAAATCTAGGCAGCACTCACTGCTTCCTATAACTGTAGCCCATGTCTCTGAGCAGGTGCTGGATGTTAGCCTTCAGATCATGTAGTACCATCTGCCTCCTATCCATGTAGTCCATGTCACTGTGCAGATGATGCAGGTCATCATGGAAACCATGCAGGTGTTGCTTATCAATGTGCAGGCCATACACTGCAGTTATCAGCTCTACAATGGTGTGCAATAGTTATATGTGCCTAGATGACTGACCTTCCTATCTGCTGAATGATGCCATGTGTTGTACCCAGGTTGGGGAAAGACCTGAAGTTATGACAGTGATCCCCACCCAGAAGGATCTTCCTTATAGGATGTTCACACATATCAGAGGCAGTGTGACTGACAGATGTTGTTGCAGTGTTGACTCCTTTGTAGCCTGAGTGTTACAGTTGCAGAATATCCAGCATCAAACTATGGTGAGGTCAAAGTTCGAGTCTCTGCCCCTCCACACCATAGATGGGGGTGTGCATAAGTTTTCCAATTATAGCACTGGTTACAGTGCTACCATGTCTGATTTCATCATGTGCATATTGCCATCATCATCATTATCAGTCACAGGTGTGCACCGGACTCTCCTCCAGTGGATCCCATGAAAACATAAAGATAACATACCTGTGGCAGCAGAGGAACATGTGCCACAGCCTCCCCAACATGTGGTACACATTCTATTATGTGACACACTATGTAAATACCATGCGGGAATGTGCATACCTTGTAGTACAGAGCTTTAAACTTGCATTCCAAAAATGTCTGGACAAGAGATATGTAGAGGTATTTTTACTTAATATGTCTCCTCACATACAGGTCACTGATCAACATGAAACTGTATCTACTATTACTAACCTGGTACATTGCCTTTAGACATTCAGACAGTTATCTCCATCCCAGTGAAAATATCTAAGCCCAGCACCAGGTATGAGGACCAAATCACCCTTCCCAGTCATGGATACCAGGAACTCTTCCACCTCTGTGAGTCATTTTTGTGTGGGTGGTGCACCTCCTGTGGCAGACATGTTCATGCAGATGTCATGTCCCTTGATTTTAGTATGCAACAAAGTTACCCTTCACTACAACTGCACTAGAGTCCTTTTCTGGCAGTCCTGCATCACTGTGTCGATGGCTTGTGCTGCTGTGCATATCCTGTTCCTACTTTCACCCTCTATAAGCATAGTCTTGCCTTTGTTTGTATACAGAGATTATTGTATGCTCTGTACCATGCCCTTTGCACTCTATGGCCAAGATACCCCCCACCCCATGACTGGACATGTAACTGTCATCTCCTTGTGCTTTTTTCTCTGCCACAGCACCTCACCCTCATTAGCTGGATATGTAACTATCATGCCTTTGTGCTATGTTCCCTACCAGCATGTTCATCCCCCACAACTGGAATTATAACTGTCATATCCCTGTGTTGTGCCCCCTGTCACAGTGTGCTCTCCTCATACCTGGATATGTAACTGTTATACCTTTTTACTACATTCCCTAACACAGGTTGCCCCTACCATAGCTGGACATGTAACTGTCATACCTTTGTACCTCATTCTCTTACACAGTATGCATCCCATAGTTGGACATGTAACTTTCATACCTTTGTACATTTTCCCTAACACAGGGTGTCCCCCATAGATGGACATGTAACTGTCATACATTCCCAAATACAGTGTGTTCCCATAGTTGGACATGTAACTGCCATACCTTTGTACTATGTTGCCTAACACAGGATGTGCCCCATAGATGGACATGTAACTGCTATACCTTTGTATTATGTTCCCTAACACAGTTTGCCTCCCTCCATAGCTGGACATATAACTGTTATACATTTGTACTATGTCATTGCTCCTTGCCACAGTATGCCCCCCATAGCTGGACTTGTAATTGACATAGCTTTGTACTATGTTCTGGTAAAACCAAAGAGCAGAATGAAGAGGCACACTCAAAAATTATTATGAAGCGCTTTTCGTTTATGTCACAAACATATCAGACATTTTAAAACACAGTTAGTACATTTAAATACAAAAGAGTAACCAATCAGGATAGGTTTAGACATAGCTCTAATTTTAAAAAGACAGTATGTTAAAACAATGAATGAAACAATACAACAACACCACCTTCTAAACTAGATATGTAGTACTATAAACTTTGTGTGGAGTATAAACCTAGTATATTTACAAGAATGTAAGTGTAAAAAGTGTATATTTACATAAAAAGTTTTTTTAACGTTTTAAACTTCTTAGTTTTAAAATACTACTGATGACACATCCTTCATTTAAACCTGGCAAATTATAGGCATTAAGCCTAATTTGACAGCCTAACTCCAACTCTTCAAGTTTCAGAGCGTCAGGGCCACCCCTAACATCTCTCTGCACTTGGTCTATAACTAAAAACTTGAACCTGTGGTTAGAAAATTGAGCAACATGCTTGGCCAGTGCATTTTCCATTTTCCCTTTCTTAATTGCATATAAGTGTTCATATACACGGTTGCGGAGTTTCCTCTCAGTTTTGCCTACATAAAATGCAGGACAAAGTTGACAAAGTGCAAGGTAAACAACAAGACTAGAGTTACAGTTATTCCTCCATCTCAGTGTAAAGTGTAAGTCATTAACACTAAACCTGTTGGATTCTAACATATACGAGCAGTAGTTGCAGGATTGACACTTGTACATGCCAGGAGTCTTAACTGTAGTGTTCTTAGACTCGCAATAGTCTTTAAGGTTCCTACCTCTCCTGTATATAACTATAGGAAAAACACCTACACTATTTGAAACTTGCTGGTCACCTTTAAAGAGTTCCCAGTTTTTCAACAAGATCTTAACACACCTAGCACTGTCCAAGTTGTAAGTAGTTATAAAAGACGTAGATAATTCTTTCACTACTTGATCTTGTATAAAACCAGATGTTGAATCAGGTGATAAGTTAGATAAGTCACCTGTATTATTTGGTAAAACCACTTTTCTATTCAAAAGTGGAGTGTAAAACAAGGACTGGCATTTCAACGACACTTCGTCGATGATCTCATTAATCAATAATTCAGGGTACCCTCGTGCTAGGAACATACACTTCATGAATTCACATTCATTACTAAATTCACTGTCAACTGTGATTATCCGAGCTGCTCGGACCACTTGGCCCTTAACAATAGCTCGTTTTTGGTGGTGTGGGTGGCAGCTAGAGTAGTGAAGCATAGAATTACAATAAGTGTTTTTCCTGTGGATTTTAGCTGTGTACATACCAAAAGTGTCATCCTTAGATAGTAAAATGTCAAGGTACGCTATCGAGTTGTAGTCAAATAAATGTGTAAATTTTAAAAAATGAGTAGATGAATTAAAGTAGTCAACCAAACTGTCGCCAAGTACGGCATTGCCATCAAACAAGATGAAGATGTCGTCAAGGAAACGTGTATAAAACACAATATTGTCCTTAAAGTCACAATTTTGCATAACGAACAGGTGTTCCCAATAGGCCATAACCATGTTCGCCACGCTGGCACCACAGGGGGACCCCATGGCTATACCTATTTTTTGAAGGAAAAGAACCCCTTCAAACATAAAAAAATTATTGGCAAGGATGGTACTCAAAAGTTCCTCGACCAATAAACATTCGTCAGGGGGGCATCCCTGCAGTTTAAGAACCTCATTGCTCCACTCGACAGCTTCATTGTGGGGAATACACGTATATAAATCCTTGACTTCTATCGTCAAGAAGTTGTAACGAGGATTATAGTCTATCTCGTTGATACTTCTCAAAAATGACCAAGAGTCCTTGCAAATTTGTTTAATGTTGGTCAGATATTTTTGAAGAATAAAGTCCACAACCTTAGCACATGCATATGACAAAGAGCCTCTACTGTCCACCAATGGACGCATAGGAGGATTTGTCACATTTTTGTGAGTTTTAGGTATACCAAATAAGCAAGGAACTCTTGGATAAGAAATAGACATAAAATTGTACACAGCTTGAGTGATTCTACCTTCTAAATAAAGATCTTCAATGACATTCCTGATTAAACTATATGCACTATTAAGTTCTGAAATAGAACTAGTGGTGTATGAGGGAGAATTTAATACACTGTTCATTCTATGTGAATAATCTGTGTTGTCAAAGATGACCACACCACCCCCTTTATCTGGCTTACAGATTCTAATGCCATTCATTTTTATAAAATTCAAGCAATCCTTTTCCACCAAAAAGTCTTTGTTGATGTTGTAAAACCCAGCATTTTTATTCATAGCTAGATTGCGAATGTCTAATTCGCAGAACTGTTCGAATGTTTTGATAATAGGATTTAAAGGTGGATTAAATGTGCTAGGAATTCTAAATTCATCCATTATATTACCACAGGATTCACCCATCAATAAGTTTAAGTTAAGTTTCCTGGTATATAGTTTTAAATCAATGATAGTATCAACCAGGTTCATTCTGTGAGGTGGAACATAAGTCTGACCCTTAGACAGCAAAGCTATTAAATCAGTGGAAACTTCCACTTTGGAAAAATTATACACTGTGAAGTCCCCACTAGTGTTGTATAAAATAGAAGGTAAACTTTCCCAGGAAATCTCATTTACACAGTTAACAGAAATGTCCACATCAGTAGTAGAATTGTCATTAAAGTCAACAATGTCAGACAAGTTACAAGACTCAGACAGTCCAACAATTGTACTGTGATCAAGGGTGTTGTTAGTACAGTTTAAACAACAAGGCACACATCCGTCTACTACTTGTGTCTTTTCCTTTGGTTCGTGGATACCACTGGTTGTTTTGGTCGTGCCCCTAAAAAATTAGGGTTATTAGATCTTAAGTTGTAATGGCCCTGTTGTTGGTTTTGTTGGACTGGGACTTTGTTACTTGAGCCTTGCTGTAATAAAGACTCTTGGGCAGGTCTACTATTGGAAATCCCAGTATCGTACTGGTCACAATCAGAAAAGTCATTGTTGCTGTTGACTTGCCCGATATGAGCTTGTGGTATCACATTCTGCCATGTTTGAGATAAAGAAGGCTTAGGGTATGCTAGACCTTCTTTGTAGGCTTTAATGTCCCTATCAAGTTTCTTAATTTTATTGGCCTTCAGTTTATCAAGATAGGTGTCAATGCTAGAAAAGGTACGGTTGTATTCGTACCGATACCTCACAAATTCATTGCCCAATTTAATTTGTTGGTCAAGTTCGCATACCTGAACTGACAGGTCGTCGATAAACATAAGATAATGTTTACGCATTAAATTGAGCAATTCTAGACCATGACGGTCAAATAAAGAGACAATGTCCAAGTGAAATTCTGAATTAGCTACTAGACCAGTTGGGTACTGCCAGCATCTAAGACCCTTAGGTACTATTTTGCTGTTGATACATTCAGTGAAGTACGCAACTTCCAACTGGTACTTTTTTAATTTAACCAGCAGTTTGTCCATATCCTTTAATTTACTTGAAATATCAGATGTAGGAAGTTCCTGACTGTTAGACCTTTGCAAATTGTTATTAACACCAAAAAAAGCATTGTTGTTAAGCCAATTATTAAAGTCGAAACAGTTACCTGCAGGTGCTGCATTGTTAAAGACAGAACCAGTATTGGAAACGTCGCCGCATCCGGATAAACCATTAATATTAGCACTGCTGTCGACAATATTTGTGCTTGCTTGGTGAACCGGAACAGCACCAAGCGATGTAGCTCTTGGAACTTGGCCACACGGAATGCTCGTAGATGGTACATTACAAAAAGAACTGCTGTTAGGCAAAGTACCAGCACCTGATGTTGTTAAATTAATCCTTTGACCACAGGGTAAACTATTAGAAGAGTCGGTATTTAAAATGTTCCTCTGACCACAGGGTAAGCGAATAAGTGAGTCGTTGATAGAGGCACCGCTTGTAGATGCACTTAAACCAACGCTGGTATTGTTTTCTCCCTCAAAACCTGTTAGAGGCGGAAGTAGAGTTTTACCGGCATCGAATCGGCGTTCCAACGAGTCTAGCCGGTTCATCAGTTGATCCATATGTTGCAGGATAGACTCAAAGTTGGAGTTGTAGTTGGAATTATGGTTGGGCAACCCAACTATCACGTTAGAAGGTGTTGGTTCATTGGAAGGTGTTGAATCGTTTACGGCAGAGTTCACTTGCAAAATAGCAGGAGTCGTATCAAAGGGTGTACCGATTTCTTCCATACCTGCTGCAATGGTAAAAGAGAAACAGACGAACTAAAAAAGCGCAAAATGACAAACTGGTAAAAGCAAAAAACAGAATGAAGAGGCACACTCAAAAATTATTATGAAGCGCTTTTCGTTTATGTCACAAACATAAACTTCATCAGACATTTTAAAACACAGTTAGTACATTTAAATACAAAAGAGTAACCAATCAGGATAGGTTTAGACATAGCTCTAATTTTAAAAAGACAGTATGTTAAAACAATGAATGAAACAATACAACAACACCACCTTCTAAACTAGATATGTAGTACTATAAACTTTGTGTGGAGTATAAACCTAGTATATTTACAAGAATGTAAGTGTAAAAAGTGTATATTTACATAAAAAGTTTTTTTAACTTTTTTAGTATTTAAGGACAATATTGTGTTTTATACACGTTTCCTTGATGACATCTTCATCTTGTTTGATGGCGATGCCGTACTTGGCGACAGTTTGGTTGACTACTTTAATTCATCTACTCATTTTTTAAAATTTACACATTTATTTGACTACAACTCGATAGAGTACCTTGACATTTTACTATCTAAGGATGACACTTTTGGTATGTACACAGCTAAAATCCACAGGAAAAACACTTATTGTAATTCTATGCTTCACTACTCTAGCTGCCACCCACACCACCAAAAACGAGCTATTGTTAAGGGCCAAGTGGTCCGAGCAGCTCGGATAATCACAGTTGACAGTGAATTTAGTAATGAATGTGAATTCATGAAGTGTATGTTCCTAGCACGAGGGTACCCTGAATTATTGATTAATGAGATCATCAACGAAGTGTCGTTGAAACGCCAGTCCTTGTTTTACACTCCACTTTTGAATAGAAAAGTGGTTTTACCAAATAATACAGGTGACTTATCTAACTTATCACCTGATTCAACATCTGGTTTTATACAAGATCAAGTAGTGAACGAATTATCTACGTCTTTTATAACTACTTACAACTTGGACAGTGCTAGGTGTGTTAAGATCTTGTTGAAAAACTGGGAACTCTTTAAAGGTGACCAGCAAGTTTCAAATAGTGTAGGTGTTTTTCCTATAGTTATATACAGGAGAGGTAGGAACCTTAAAGACTATTGCGAGTCTAAGAACACTACAGTTAAGACTCCTGGCATGTACAAGTGTCAATCCTGCAACTACTGCTCGTATATGTTAGAATCCAACAGGTTTAGTGTTAATGACTTACACTTTACACTGAGATGGAGGAATAACTGTAACTCTAGTCTTGTTGTTTACCTTGCACTATGTCAACTTTGTCCTGCATTTTATGTAGGCAAAACTGAGAGGAAACTCCGCAACCGTGTATATGAACACTTATATGCAATTAAGAAAGGGAAAATGGAAAATGCACTGGCCAAGCATGTTGCTCAATTTTCTAACCACAGGTTCAAGTTTTTAGTTATAGACCAAGTGCAGAGAGATGTTAGGGGTGGCCCTGACGCTCTGAAACTTGAAGAGTTGGAGTTAGGCTGGCAAATTAGGCTTAATGCCTATAATTTGCCAGGTTTAAATGAAGGATGTGTCATCAGTAGTATTTTAAAACTAAGAAGTTTAAAACGTTAAAAAAACTTTTTATGTAAATATACACTTTTTACACTTACATTCTTGTAAATATACTAGGTTTATACTCCACACAAAGTTTATAGTACTACATATCTAGTTTAGAAGGTGGTGTTGTTGTATTGTTTCATTCATTGTTTTAACATACTGTCTTTTTAAAATTAGAGCTATGTCTAAACCTATCTTGATTGGTTACTCTTTTGTATTTAAATGTACTAACTGTGTTTTAAAATGTCTGATGAAGTTTATGTTTGTGACATAAACGAAAAGCGCTTCATAATAATTTTTGAGTGTGCCTCTTCATTCTGCTCTTTGGTTTTACCAGTTTGTCGTTTTGTGCTTTTTTAGTTCGTTTGTACTATGTTCCCTAAAACAGCGTGCCCCCCCATAGTTGGACATGTTACTCTGATTCTTTTGTACTATGTTCCCTAACACAGTGTTCCCCCCATAGTTGGACATGTAACTCTCATTCTTTTGTGCTATGTTACCTAACACAGTGTGCTCCCCATAGTTGGACATGTACAGTAACTGTCATTCTTTTGCACTATGTTCCCTAACATAGTGTGCCTCCCCATAGCTGGTCATGTAACTGTCATACTTTTGTACTATGTTCCCTGCCACAGTATCCCTCCCCCCCATAGCTGGACATGTAACTGTCATACCTTTGTACTATGTTCCCTAACACAGGGTGCCTCCCATAGTTAGACATATAACTGTCATACATTCCCTAAAATGTCGTGCCCCCCCATATTTGGACATACAACTGTCATACCTTTGTACTATGTTCCCTGCCGCAGTATGCCCCCACATAGCTGGACATGTAACTAACATAACTTTACAGTATGTTCCCTAACACAGGGTGCCCCCCATAGTTAGACATGTAACTGTCATACATTCCCTAACACAGTGTACCTCTCATATTTGGACATGTGACTATTATACCTTTGTATTATGTTCCCTAACACAGTGTATCCCCTATAGTCGGACATGTAACTGTCATATCTTTCTACTGTACGCAACCACAGTGAAAGTCCACATCATGATATTTGCACATGTTACAAAGTGACTTAACAACAGATCAGGAAATTACTGGTAATTAATAGACTGAGTTTCTGTTATTTTGAGATAATAATAGGTGTTCACAAACAGGTTGCATAGCATGCAGCATGAATTTAAACTGGAATCATTTTAGACAGGCACAAGCCAGTAACAACTCACAGTATTATCTTAAGCTCACGCATAGTGAGCAGAGATGTTCAATCAAAGATGTGTGCAAATAATACCTAATGACATGCAAATGAAATGGGGCAGGGTAATTAGGTCCTAATATGAAAATATATGATAGACAAATATAGTCACCATCCATTGTTGTATTTGAAGGAAATAGTGGACTAATGTATCTAACTAAGAAAGGGCAACACACACAAAAATATTGGAACTGAAGATAGTAAGAATGCTTAGAGAAGCAGAAGTGGTCAGGCAGTAACACACTGTAGTCTTTTGTCCTTCTGGTTCCGGCCAGTTTGCACAAACTGGTGTCCAGTATGAACATTAATGTTAGTATCAGTGATTGATCCACCAATATTTTCATTGACTAAGACATTTGTGAGTGCTTTAGAGCTGATCAGAACTCTATAGGTCTTGGTTGGCATGTGTTGCCTACACACAAAATCGATAGCTTTGTTCTTTATATTTTCACACTTCCTCTGTCACTTCTTTTACCAAGCAGCCCAAAGCTTCTTTATCTATGTAAAGTTTTCATGGATTTGTTGTATTAATGAATGCAAATTTGCATTTGAAGCTTTAGACAGTTTTTGTTGTGCAAGTAGTTTTCTAGTTTTCTTTCCTCTAATTTCTCTTTTAATCTTTCTGAGTATCTTCTACCTGGAAATGTTGGGCTTTTGCATAATAGTAACAATGCATGATTTCTTCATTATCCTCAGTTAGTCCACCCTGTCAGTTTTATATCTTTTTTTGCCCTGTTAGTTGTTGTGATATTTGTGGACTACTACTTCCTTCTACAACAGGGTACTGTATGCCCATTGATGTTCTCCCAGTATGTATCCTACCTTGATATCATACAGCACTGCCAAAGTGAGTGGTGATGGTTATGCCAGTAACCCTCTTCATGGCAGTGGAGAAAGAAGTGGACTTCATAAAACCAATGAGGACTGCGTGTCTGGGCTACATGTTGTTGCAGATGCCACACAGCAAAATAATGTTCTCCATGCAAGCATGGGTTGCAGTGGATTATAGTTGAATGAAACTTTAACACATCTGCTGATTGATCTGGACTGCTACCCACATGTCAGGAGCCAAATGTGACCTGAGTCTGCAAAATTGTGGGTATAGCTACCTCAGATACAGCATGCGCATTCATTGTTACAGTTGCTAGGAGAAAGCATAGCTGGTCATTAGAGTCATGAGGGAACACACCCCCAGTAGGGATGGTGATTGCTCAAAATGTGCAACTAAAGGTGCATCTATGGCAATGTCCACATCTTCATTCTGTAATGTGAGTGGACTGAGGTTATCAGTATCGTTGTGATATTAGAGTGTGACTCAGGTATGTCTCATCATCATCATCATCATCATAACAGAAAGTTCACACCGGGGATCACAGCAACAGCACTACTAGCTAGGGACCAAGGGTACTAGCTGCTAGTACAAGGGTCTAGGGAACTACTAAAGGGGTGGTGAATACCGCACAACATGGCTGGGCTAATATATGCCTTCAGGCAGATAGCCCAGTACCAACCTATGAACCTATGAACCTATAATGCACTACTGCCAACATCAGGTTGTAGTCCTGCTCCAGTTTCTATGGTTGCCACCATAAGAGTGATCTGCTCCCTGAATGCATAATGCCAGACACCCTGGGGTAAGAATGAGCATTTGTGCCAAACCTGTACCTCTGTGGCATGCTAAGAGTGTTCACATAAGATGTAGCACACAATCTCAACCTCCCTACTGATGTGACTGGATATCTATTTTTGGTTAGCCCAAAGTGTGTATGTGCAGTGATGCTCTGCAGAAATTTGGCAAACAGGTAGTGGATTGGTGCAACATCCACCGAGACCCATGGGTTGGCTCCATTCTCAAACCTGTGCCCACTTCTCCAGGGATGATTCCAGAATCATTGTCCCCCTGCAGATACCCCACAAAATTCCTCTTCCTCTGCCAACCTGCTTCTCACAAGTAATCAATCCCTGTAACTGAATTCTCAGCTGCTATTTAATATGCCTTTGACTTGCATGGCTTAGGATGTCAGTAACACAGTTGTAGGACGGATATAATGCATGACTGTGGCCTGCATAGCATTTATCTCATAGGGGCACCCTCTGCTGCACTTGGCATTGTTAAGGCTGGTCATCACCACCTCTTTCCAACAAGTCCATTACATGTGCCCTCAGTGACTGTAACTGGACATCATTTTCTCAAGGGCTGAAATTGTCCAGGATCTGCAGTCAACCTGGTCTGCTGGACATGTGGACACCTATGAACACCACACAGGGGTGTAGACTGTGTACTAATAGGACCGGTTAGTCTAATGACCAGTTGGATGATAGATACTGACAGAGAGATAACCTAGTTACACATCGCTTTCATCACACGGACAGCCATGGGATATGCCGTGCAATACATTTAGAGACAGATACGGAATACCTACAGGAGGACTACATGCCACACACTGGTAGTCTGCATTCCCACAAGGTTACCCCATTTGTTAGGTCCAACAGATAAGAAGAAGGTATGGCAGTTATCCCTGATTTTGTCATGAAGAAATACCTAGAGAAACATCAGTGTTACAGCCCAACCATTATACAGCTAGGTGATAGCTGTTTGGAGTCATAGACCATCTGTATGCAACAACATAGGCACCATATAGATAAGACAAGGCTATATCCATAACATAATTTGACAGGAATATACAACAACAGGTTTTCCTGATATCATGGACTACCTTGTAGCCAGTGCAGTCTATAAACAGGAAACACATGAGACACACATTAGACTCACAATAGGTGAATTCCAGTGTAAAGGTGCACGTCTATGGCTGGGAAAACAAATACAGCTTATCAGCCAATACCAGAGTTCTGTGTGCCTCCTCAGAGCTGTCTATATTTCCAGTAATTTCTGCTATGTCTCTTAATACTGCTACCTAGATTTTCAATATAGAGCTCAAACTCTGCACAACTGAACAGACAAAAATGTGTTATGCCTTTAAAACAGCACATATTTATGGGTAAGTTAGTTGCATCCAGCCAGCCTCACTTAAAAGTTACAGCTGACTTCTATAGCAACCCTGTGAACAGTTAGCACCATCCACAGAGTTTACTTGGGGTAGATTGCTAGGCCTTTATTTCATATCACACTTGCACATCTCTGGACAATTTAACATCTGACAATCTACCTACTGCATTTATTTGGAATGTGGGGGAAATTGGAGCACTTGGGAAAAAACATGCAAACACAGACATGACATGCAGACTTCTCACAGGAGGCACCCCAACCAAAACCCTAACCAGAGAACATCTTGCTGTAAGGTGACAATGTTACCCATTTTACCACTGTGCCACCCTTTAAATTACTTCATGTTGCTTGAAAGTCAATTAATTGCTTTATTTTATTTCCATACTGTCGAGATGCTCTATATCGGGGGATGTGTGGTGGCCTTTCGTGTACTATGACCACTGTCATGTTGGTTTCTGTGGGGACCTGTTCTGGGGTGGGGTTATGGTACACCTTCACATGGACCATGCACACCACCTGGTGCTCCCCATGAGTAAATGTGCCTCTTCCTGCTCTGGTAAGGTAATGTATGTACAAGGGACACACACGTGTATCCTGCTCTTCACACAGTTACAGGACATATTACTGTGACATATTTAATGTATGTACAGGGGACACACACACACATGCATGATGCTCTTCACACAGTTACAGGACATATTACTGTGACATATCTAATGCATGTACAGGGGACACACACGTGCATGCTGCTCTTCACACAGTTACAGGACATGTTACTGTGACATATCTAATGTATGTACAGGGGACACACACGTGCATGCTGCTCTTCACACAGTTACAGGACATATTACTGTGACATATCTAATGTATGTACAGGGGACACACACGTGCATGCTGCTCTTCACACAGTTACAGGACATATTACTGTGACAAGAGCAGTCTTGGCTAACATCAGAGACTGAAACAATACCAATTTCATGAACTATAATCATAACATGACTTAGAAATGGGGTCCATTCCTGTTATGGTATTAGGTTCGTAGGTGATTACTAGGCTAACAGCACAAGAGCCTTTACAAGCATAGACAATAATCCCCAGGATATGACAATATTATATATATCTTAATTCCCAAGATATGAGATGGGGTGGTATCAGAGTAGTGGGTCTTTGGGTGTTGGAACTCTGAGTCATTTTACAGACTGTCTCTGTCCATAAGGGAAAATTAGAAACCTAAAAGATTTGGAGAAATTAAACACTACATCCATCCTCTTGCTTCATGCTCCATACCCTGTCGTACTCTAAACTTTCCCATCACCATTTGACTATCCTTTGTCTCCATCTGTCACAAGTCTGTACATCATAGTGTCTGCACTTCTATCCCTGTTTGTCTGGGCTGTTGTTTGTGTACCTGTCTGCCCATTTCCAGTGTCCAACCCCTTTACCTATCCTATTTCCCTTTCACCTACCCACTGTTCCTTTCTCCACATATCAAAAAAGAGGGCCCAATCCCCCCACAAACAAATTGTCATTCTTCCCTCCCTATCTTGCCTTCTTTTATATATCTTCCCATTTTCTGAAGCCTTCCGCACAATATGCCCCTTTCCCTTCCCATATATGCATGCAGGTACCTACCTACATGGACAATATAATACTGAAGCTGCAAATACTGAATGAGTATATAGTTTTCTATGGGATTTTGTATGAACCAGCCACAGGATGTGCTAACGTGCAGCCTCACTAATACATGCAGTGCTTTATATTTCAGGTGTCTGTCTGTGAGTTCAAGGTTTCCGTTCTCCTGAGATTATGCAGTTGGCATGTTATACACTTTGAATACACAGCTACACTTTGGGATATGGCTTTCATTGCATGATGTCTCCACTTGCGTCGCTGCAATGCTGCTCTTTTAACTACCCCAAAGTGCAGCTATCTGCATTTAAATGCTGCATGGTTAGTTTGAAACAGTCTCCATATAGTGGCACACAGTGCAGTTTGGCTGTGCAAATCTTGTGCAGAAATACAATGCACATCTATAAACCATGACTAATGTCTTATCACATCTGTATTATAGCAGTCTGTAGTTTTAAAAGATAAAGTCCACAAAAAATATACATAACAATTTGGTGTTTGTCTAACTGTGTGGCAAAATATTGTGCATTTACATGTTGAGATGGTCACAGAAGACTGCCAAAGGGAAAAGCAGTTACTGCAGTCAGCATAACCACAACCTATAACAAGCTATTTTACTGTATACTCAGAGAGGTTACCTTGAATTATATAAATCCAGAAAACATTTATGAGCACGCATCAGAAATGGAAAATGCAATCTGATGCAAAGAGATCTAAACTAGGATTTTGCATTCAGAGCACCTAATACCTATCTTAGCAGGTGTATGAATGATATCCCATTTCATAGCAGAAAGGAGCATCAGATTTAAGTAGAAGGCACTGACAATAAAAATGAAAGCAGATCAAGACAGACTGCATCTCAAGCAAATACATTGACCTAAATTTAATTGCATTTATTTGTTTGAAATGCTAGTAGCAGGAAGCACATAGTAAACTGAAATGGTCAGCAGACGTAACTGGATGGTAATCAATAAAAGAAGAGACGGCAGAACTTCAGATATCAGTGTGTGTGGAGATACTTGAGTAAAAGCTGTTTTAACAAAATCACGGAATGCTAGGTGCTCACCTTTTGTTTATATAGCATGTCACACACAGAAAGTAAAAGTGTATGAGTGCTTTACTTACCGCCATCATGCAATTCGGCTAAGATTACAAGACCAAACATATTTTTTCTCTTGCCTAATGCTGATCCTTACATTTGTTAATACAATGTTCATGAGGATTTATTTTTGTTTCACTGACTCGTGTTGCATTGTTTTTATGTTTTGTTGTCTCAAGTCATGGTGCAGTACACTGGTCTATCTTGCTTCCACCAAAAAGAGTAAACTAACTATAGAGCCCCACCTGCTGGAAATAGTTTTATGCTCTATAGCTTAGATTTCTGGGGACAGTAGGGAGCATCTCTCGTTGTTGTTGTTCTTCTTTTGGCTTTTTCCCAGTTAGGGGTCGCCACAGCGGAACTCCGGTCCGCTAATGGGAGTACCTCTCACTAAAGAGCTGAGATGATAGTTGAAGAGTTAAGGTGAGTGCTTTCTAATTTCAGGCTCAGAGGTTCACCTTCCACCACTGATTATTGTCTCTGTGGAGTTTGCATACACATTTTCACTGACCACTTTGGATCTCTCTTTTTATCTTTGTCAAATGTTTTATTACTCTGGGTAATTCCTGAACAGGATCCTTACTGGACCAGTTTACTTAATAAAATCCATTTTGCTGCTGCGGTTGCTGATTAATCATTTAGCTGAGTACATCTTTTTGTGATCTCAAGGACTTTAGTACACTGGGCCTATCTGTCAACAACTGCAAAACTGTATTCATTACTTCAGTAATATTGCTTTTAGCCTCTGCCAGAGCATCTTCCTCTGCATTCGAGCCTTCCTAACATTGTTATTTTTTTCAGTGAATCATGGCTTCTCCTAACGTGGTCAGAGTATTTGATTATGTTTTACAATCAGACTTTCCAGTGAACAGTCTGTTTTTTTTTTCTTGTCCATAAGGTTTTCTTAGCAAAAATACCAGAGTGGATTGCCATTTCATTCTTCAGTAAAGTTATTTGGTCTGCCTGTCAAGTGTGGCCTTACCATACCTCTCAACCTCTTAAAGCAAGAAATCTGGACAAAGCCATAAATAAAAGTGGGACAAAGGCCCCAAAATAGGGACAAATTTTAAGTATTGCTCTTACAAACTTACAAAATTGA
Source organism: Protopterus annectens (assembly GCF_019279795.1). NCBI lineage: Eukaryota > Metazoa > Chordata > Ceratodontiformes > Protopteridae > Protopterus > Protopterus annectens. The sequence continues at coordinate 519,780,397 of NC_056748.1, read as the reverse complement.
AAGAATAACAGGTTTTGCATTAGCATGAATTTTCTGAAGGATATGAAGTCTGAAACTCAAATGTCTATCATTATTTTCTAACTTCAATCTGTAAAGATTTACCACTAATTTTCCAAAAAAAAAAACAGGTATATTAAAAACGGACCAAAATATGGATATAATAAATCTGGACATTCTGCCAAAATCTGTACAGTTGAGAGGTATGGACTGCTTTAAATAATAAAGTCCAACACCAGAAAAAACAATGGAAGCTCATAAAAATGTTGGCAATGGAAAGAAAGTTATATTTAGATTCAGGTGCTTCAAATTGTTTATGCTAGTCTAAGAAGGGGAGACCATTCTAATATGTTAGATATGGCTGAATATAGGTGGATACTTAGAATGAATGCGGATACATTTCTGGGCTTAAACGCAGCTATTAGTTTAAAGCCTGCTTTAAAAGATAAGCAAATGAGATTGCAAATGTAAACCATGTGGGTAAATAGATAATAAATAAAAAAATGTTTCTGTGTGTATTTTTTGAGTATTTCATATTAGTTTTTTATGTATATGTGTATATATATATATATATATATATATATATATATATATATATATATATATATATATATATATGGATTCACTTTATAACCTCGAAATGCTGAAATATCGAATTTCAGTATCTCGAGACTATAAAACCGAATCCACAAAACACTGACAAACAAAAACCGCGAAACCACATAACCGAAAACACCGCACACACTACACTAAACATACAACAAAACACCCACATCACAACATAAACAAAAAAACAACACACATACACAACTCACACACACATAAGCAGGGGGGCAAGCACCCCTGCACCCCCCATGTGGGGGGCTGTACCCCCCACATACCCCCTACTTATATATACTAACTCCGAGATCACACAAACACAACACAAAAGCTCACTCACACACGCACATTCTCCAATCACTCACACACACTCTAACTCCCACTCAAAACCCTTACAAAACACTCACTTACCTGACATAACACCTACAGCCAAACACGGCACCGCGCACCAACAAAACACAAACCCGGACATTACATAGCGCAACTTCATAACCGCGAATTCGACATATTTTTGACATATGTCAAATTCGCAATTATGAACGTTCGCTATTTTGAACATTCGACTTTATAGCTTCGAGATACTGAAATTCGACATTTCAGTATTTCGATGTTATAAAGTGAACCCATATATATATATAGATATATATATATATATATATATATATATATATATATATATATATATATATATATATATATATATATAATGTTTCTAGTTTTTTAACTTTAGTTATTTGATTAATTGGAAATTGGTTTTAATTGGTTGGCTGTGTCTTTTGAAATGTAATTTAAACTTGCTTGGAATGAATTGTATTGTTATACACTGAGGAAGGGTTGTAAAAACCTGAAATGTTTGTGGTTCTGAAATTAAAAGTGTTTTAGTCTGTCTCTTTGACATTGTTGGCATGGTTTCTTTGTTATTCCTTACGTAATAAAGCTCATAGCTTCACTGAGATGCAAAAGCACCAGCTCTATGACAAGGTGAAATAAAACATTTTACCTTCTTTGTATGTACATAAATAACAGTCACAAGTCCGCATTGTACATATGCTCTGTAGCCCATCAACTCTGCTTAAGGGAATTATGTGTATGTGTGTTCAACACTCATCCAACCAAAATATATATTATAAACATTGTAATATTTGGTTCTATTTTTGTTGTGGGATAAAGGTATTTATTACACATGATATTATTTCCCAAAGCTGTAGATTTTGTAATAGGTCAGGTTAGTACCTCTCCCAATTCTGCAGGACAGTCTTTCTTTCAATAGACGTGTCCTGCCAAAAACATGAAAAAAAATGTGTTTATGGTATTTTACAAGAAACACCGCTGATTTTCATCTAAATACTACAAAAACTATAATAATGTAAATGAAACACCTTAGCAGCATAATATCTTCAGGTATGACTTTTTAAACATCTTTATTAGATGTGATTTTTTTAAGATATACATAATATTAAAGAAAACAAACCAAAACAACACTCTCCCTTTGTTATTTCCATACAGTATATTTTAAACATTTTCATTCATTAATAACTTTTTGACACATTAGTGAAAAATGTTTTGTGTTAACTGAAAGTATTGCTTGTCCTGCAAAATTGTACTTTTTAGTAAGAAATGTAAGCATGAGACTGGAGTTACTGCTAAATGTCATCAAAGCCGTTATTAACACATTTAAGCTAAAGTTATACATATTTGGTTTTAGAGAATAAATATATGGGGTTTTCCCAGGGTGCTTCAGTTTCCTCCCACATTCCAAAGACATGCTGTTGGAGATTTGGGCACTCTAAATTATCCATAGGTGTGAGTACATTTTGTGCGTGTGTGTGTGTGTGTGTGTGTGTGTGTGTGTGTGTGTGTGTGTGTGTGTGTGTGTGTGTGTGTGTGTGTGTGTGTGTGTGTGTGTCTGTGTGTGTGTGTGTGTGTGTGTGTGTGTGTGTGTGTGTGTGTGTGTGTGTGTGTGTGATATGAAAGAACAACCTTTCATCCTTTGGCTGAGACATTAAATTAAGGTCACACCTGACTGAGTTGTTGGTAGCTCGGGTAAATGTAAAAGATCCCCAGCACTTATTAAACAGAGTTAGGGGGCTTTCCTAGATGTCCTAGCTGAATTTCCTTTAGTAGGATAAATGCCACATTGGGTCTTTCCTGAAAAAAAAGGCTACTAGCCTAGTGGGACTAACCTTTTCAAGAAAGGATAAATAAAAATAAAAATAAAAATAAAATAAAATAAAATGAAATGAAAAAAAAAACATGACAGGGCTAGACACCCAGTGGTGTGATCATTTAGTTTAGATGATGGTCACTGTTGATATGACAAACTGGTCCGATATCTAAAAAAAGGGCTTATTGATCGATGGATTTGTTTTGAAAATACAGACGGAGTTGAACCCACGACTCTGACCGTTTCTTGAAAATGAAGCTTTTTTATTAGAATGTACATTATCTGAAAGGTGAAGATGTAAAAAGTATGCAGCACTACCTCTGAGCATTGCTGCCACACAGAACTGGTAAACGGCTTACTTAATGCTTTCAGGATTCTGTTTATCACCACATTATCTGCTTGTGTCTGCATAATTAACGAGTGGTGATATGCAGCCCTTGGACAAGTTTCGCCTATGCAGCTGGTGATATGCAGCCCTTGGACAAGTTTTGCCTATGCAGCTGAAGTCACATCGGTCACACCTGTGTAACTCTCAGCCGTCGCAAAAAGATTTTCAGCAAAACCCTCTTTATTTTTGTTCTTTTCCTGTTGTTTTCTTTTCCAGCACAAATAATTAGCATCCTCTTTAAGTGTCTGCTAACTAAATATACTGAAACTTTCTTCCTTCTTTGTTTTCCCCAGGAAATCCACTTAATTAGCATTTGCACTAAAGAACTCCATCAGCTGTTATCAGCAATTATGAAACACACACACCTTCAAGTCTTTGCAAGCAGATACTTGAATGGCTGCCACTTATTTTTAATAATAGCATTCACGTGGCTTCAGATACTACATATTTTACTTAGAGTGAAACCACATCAAAATGTCTTTCTAAAGGATGGAGGTGGGGCTGTCCATTGTTGTCAAAATCTGATAAAATTCTAACAGTAAAGGAATATTTGCCACACATCATACAGATAAAAAAGTGTACAGTTTTGTCTATGGATAATGTGTGCATTCAGAACTAAGATTGTTTCACACAGCTCCAGGGTTTGGGGTTCAGTCCTCTCTTAAGCTCACTGTCTTTGTGGACTCTAGATGTTATCCTTACATCTGTGTGGATTTTTGCTACCTCTAAAAAATATGTTAAGTCAATGGCTATTCTAAAATGCCTATCTATGTAAATATACGCATGCATCTAACTATCTGTCGATGGATAGATGTGTGTGTGTGTGTGTGTGTGTGTGTGTGTGTGTGTGTGTGTGTGTGTGTGTGTGTGTGTGTGTGTGTGAACCCTAACCCTGCTGTTCTCCATAACCCTAACCCTACACAGTACATTTCAAAAAATATTTTCTCTTACAGTACCACTGAAAGACCCTTTCCCTAACAAGACACTTGGATAAAAACCACGCAGATAAAAATGCATGAACAGCACTAAGTCATTTCCCTTACCTAGCCCATACTCTAACCCTAACCCACAAACACTCACTCATACATCATCATCATCATCATCATCAGCCCCCTTTTTTCCCCATTTTTTTTTCTACATGTGGTCAGGGTATTGTGTTAACTGTCAACTCTCTTGATTCAGTGTCACACTTCTGCATTCTTTAACACTCATGCCTGACTGTCACAGATCTTGTTTCATACAATCCATCCATCTCTTTGCTGGACATCCTCACTTTCTCTTACCTTCTTACTGTCTGTCCCATATCTTCCTCAACAGATTATATATAATATATATGTATAGGTCCCCTTTAGAACCCTGAAATCCCACTTACCTGAAACCCAAAAGACCGAGATGAAATTCCCGACATCCCAGAATACTGACTGACTGGAACACTGACAGACTACTAACGGTAAGTAACCACTTGGCCAGCATGCTGACCTTTGCCCCTTAACGTCACAGTAGTGTGAGCTTGGACTTGGTATATTTAGTTAGGGGGGGTGGGTGGCAAAAGGGTTTTCTGTGCTTCAGTTTTAGTGTGTTTGCGGGTTGGGAGATTGTTTACTTTGTCGGTGTTCTGGGTGGTCAGTCTTCTGTGATGTTGGGTTTTTCATCTAGATGTGTTGGATTTCGGGTAAGTGGGATTTTGGTTTCCGAAGGGGATTCAGATATATACACACACACACACACATATATATATATATATATATATATATATATATATATATATATATATGTGTGTATATATATATATATATATATATATATATATATATATATATATATATATATATATATGGGTCTACCTGACAACGCTGAAAGCTGACAATGCCGACGATGAGAACACTGACACCAGAAGATCAAAAACTGAGATGACCGATGGATGAAAACCCCGATGCTGAGAACACCGACATGTGAAAAGGCTGTGTAAGTATGCGGTAGTGACGGATGTTAGGGTTAGGGTGCGAGTAAGGTAAGTGTGTGATATTGACGGACTCTAGGGATACGGGTGGGTTAAGTGAGTTAGGGTTAGGGCGTGGGTTAGGTGAGTGTGTGATAGTGACAGTCCTTAGGGTTAGGGGCGGGTTAAGTGTGTTAGGGTTAGGGCGCGGTTTAAATGAGTGTGCGATAGTGACAGTCTTTAGGGTTAGGGGCGGGTTAAGGTTATAGATAGTTGTGTATGTAAGGTTTAGTGTGGGTTTGTAAGGATTTTGGTGTGCTTGTGTTGTGTGTGTGCTTTTTGGACAGGGGATTTGTTTTGTTTGTTGATTGTCGGGATTGTGGTTTGTCGGGCATGTGAGGTTTCCTGTTTGTGAACTTTCGGTTATGTGGTGAAGGTGATTTCGTTGTCGGTGTTGTAGTGCGTCGGTGTTGTCAGGTAGACCCATATATATATATATATATATATGCATATTTATTCTTTATATTTTATTTATTCTTGTCCTTGTGACTTAGGTTATGGCTGAAAAAGAGTCTGAGAAGGCTACTTCACTCACCTACTTAAAAAAATAAAACAACTAATATAATAACATTTAGATTATATGATATTACTCACTGTATACATGCATGAGAAAGGCTACTTCACATTTGTCTATACTTGCTGAGATGCAAAGAAAATACAGTTGTGTAAAATCTTACAATAACAATAGAAGTCTTTCTCTTTACTGTTGCAGTATTCTCAACATAAAGGATTCCCCACCAAGGGGACATCCAGCCAGTATAACAAAGCCTTTAACTACTTTACGATATGCTGTGCATCACACGTTATACTCCAAATGTACACAGGGCATAAAAGCAACATCCGCTTGTACCATCCTCAGAAATGAATGCCCCATTTGGAACACCAGTCCAAGGAAAAGAAAAAGTGCCTCTTTGGAGCCGCAGTTGTTTTCGTATTGTGTTTTTGTTGTTGTTGCGACTTCTGAAGGACATGGCCAAGGGTTCTGCGATTGATTTGGAACTGGATTATAATCCATTTAGTGCCACTGGAGTTAATGTATGCAAGCATGAATGGCAAATGAAATGCCTTCTAACGGGAGATAATCCATTGCTCTCACACACCCCTGCTGCAGACTCTCAGGAAGCTGATAATGCTGTAATTGATATGGACAGGCTATGTAAATGTTTTGATAAGCCTGACAATGATATTTTCTCATTTGATTATATTTGATTTATGATTATTTTGCTAAAAAGACATCAAACACGCAGCAGCATTTTGAGGCTTGCCTACAGTTTCGTGTTGTAACCTGTGGATTAAGGGTACTTAAGATGCCCTCAAACAGTGAGCAAGTTCCAACTTTGCTGGCCAAATGGCAACAAATCATCTTGAACTCAGTTTCAATTAAATAAAGCTATTGCTTGAACATTTTTAAATCTATTCCCCCTACCTATCTGGCCTCCCTCCATCCCACAGAGTTCAAGGTGGCGTGCTCAACACGCAATCAGATCTTTACCAAAAATACACAGTGTCTCAAACAGAAAGACTGTGCCTATTGCCCAGAAAAGTTACTGACTGCGATCTCCTTTCCCAGAAATGGCAGCAGAATAGTGTTCTTTAAAACTTGATATAAAATCTTCACCAAAACTACACAGTGTCTCAAACAGAAAGACTGTGCCTGTTTACTCTCTAGCCTGCCCTTCAATATTTATAGTGCTAAGGTTTTATATGTCCCCATATTTCATTTTTATGCTAATCTGTTTAAAAGAGTCAACTTGCAAACGCAGACATAGCAAGAACGTTAGAGTGTTTTGTCTACTTGTTTCACAACTGTGTTATCCTGCTTTGCTCACTCTTTTCTACATTACATAGCATTTTATGTGTTACAGTTCCTGTCATAGCTCCAATTAACCCTCCTGCTTCTGTTCTCCTCCTTCCTCCTAGATCTTTACCAAAAGTGCACTGTGTCTCAAACAGAAAGATTGTGCCTGTTGCCCAGAAAATTTGCTGTGACTACGATCTTCTTTCCCAAAAATGTCAGCAGAATAGTGTTCCTTAAAACTTGATACAAAGTATGTTTAACCATTTACGTAACTACACATATTGTAACTTCTAACCTAACTGCTTGATTTTCAAGGCAGTGCACCTAAGAAAACTGTTGAGCATCATACCTTGAACAACCAATATGTATTCTCAGACTTTTCCATCTAGTGCTATTTGTTTAGCATTAAATTAAAATAGCTGTTTAAATCCTGTATTTCACCAATCTATCTCCCACAATGCCCAATTGTTCTCCAAACAAAACGTAAAGAAAAGGATTATCCTACAACAATTCTGTTTATATTATTACAAGTATTTTTACACTATAATTTGGTTTCTTTACTTACTGATTGTTTTTTCTTTTACTGCACTTCCCGTGTCTTCCCTTGTCTTGGGTGTAGCCCCGCTCTGCTCGGGCTCACTTTGCTCCTTTCCCACCCCCATTCCCACCCACCTCCATATAATTTCCTTTATACCTAACCACCTGTTTCCTCCTACCAAAATACTCTTCCCCTTCCTGTTACTGCACCTTAAACACAACACCTATCTTCCACAGTTATAGATACTACCCTTATTTACACTCCACTCTTTCAACAACTAAATAAAATGTGTTGCACACAGTCAAGTGAACTACTAAAAACATTACTCTATCCATTAGCAATTGTCACCCTATTCCTACTTTCCAACCTAACCTCTTGCCACACTCATTTTCATAACCACACCCCATCCCCTTGGCAGACAGAACCCACAGGCAATCCCATCAAATTAAAAAACTTCCCTATAGCACCATGTGACCTTACCAACTCCCAACCATTTTCTTACTCACACAATAAACTGACAATCAAAATAAACCCTCACACTTCTCAGAGACAAACTAAGATAATTCACAAATTAAGCAAACTCTACCTACACCTACTCCATGCACTCACTAGTTGTGGAGACATACACCCCAATCCAGGACCCATTACATCAACCAACCCCAACTTAAACTAGCTAAATTCCCTATTCTCTTAGAGTTATCTAGGAATTTAGCTAGATTAGTCTAGCTGTTTTCTATATTTATGTCAGACTATCCTACAATATTGTTTTAAAGTTCTTGTGATTTCTGAACTCTTGATTCGCATTGTGTTGAATTGATGAGATTTGTCTTGTGTTTTTATTATTCATTATTAAATATTTTTAAATCTTTCAACTGTGACTGTTTTATGTAGAGATAATTTAAGCTCTTAGAGAGTACTTGCATGTATTTGGTGATACTGTCCAAGCCACTCCAATAGTCTTGCTGCTCAGTCACACTTACAATTTGGATAACAGTAACGTTACACAGTGAAATTGGTCACCCTTTGGGAAGGGCCTTATAGAAGCTGATATTAGTGGTTGGTGACAGTTGGTACTACCTTATAGTCTGGGCAAAAACGCTGCGTAGCTAGAGAACCTGTGCTAGCCTTCCACAGGAGTGTCTGTGTGTTTGCATGTAAATCAAATCTTAAAGTGTGCATGTGTCAGCTACTTGGGCAGGAACACAAAGCACAGGTTGGACAGAGAGGGTGCTAGAGGTTTTAACTTGACCACTAGGCTGAGCTCTGGACCCTATAGCTGTGCTAGTGGGGAGTCTTATTGGGGATCTGGAAGAAAGGGAGAAACCAGCCCCAGACTGACTGTGATCTCTGTGTCCTCTTAAAGGAAAGTGTACTTTACAGTGCATGTACTTGTCATAACCCCAATGTGCACACCTCTCACTGGTGCTAGTGGTGAGGATTGAGGCTCCTTGATTACTGGGCTAGTGCGTGGGTGTCACAGTATAAAAGCACCTAATTTGGATAAAATTGTGTAAATGACCCTGAACTTATGTGAATAAGTTTAACATTACCATATTAACATGCAATTATTTGTTAGGAGGCAGATGACTCTGGAAACTACAGACTCTTTAAAGTAAGAAAAAAACATTTGAAATACTGCAAATTAATATGAAATAGTTCAAATGATGTAAGATTATTGAGTTCACGTCAAGAAGTGTTTTGTTTTATTCATATGATGGGCATAGCACAATGGCTTTATTAAATACGGTAAATCAATCACTTGTAAATGGAAAATTATTACAGCTGCAGTCGAAATGATTAGTGATCAATGAGACAATCATTTACTTTGGTGTAATTTAGTGAATGTGCATACATGTTATTCAGTCACATGATTAAAACCATTAAAATCCTTAAAGAAGCAGTCACAAAACTTTTTTATCTAGATTAGATTAATTTTGTTAGTTTCAGGTATGTAATTGCAATGATTACCTCAGAAAGTGTTATTGTTTCTTTAAGGATTTTAATGGTTTTAATTATGTGACTGCATTAATTTTATGCATAACCCAACCCACCCCAATATTCAAAATAACACCCCCCAAATTCAACCTTCACTCCGTGTCCACCAAGGTAATTCCCAAACTCATTAAAATACATAAACCATCCACACTAGCAGTTGACAACCTACCAGCATATTTTCTTCAGACATCATCTGATGTTACAGCCTATCCTGTCTCTATTCTCATAAATAGGTCTCAATCAGAATGTAAAGTATCCACCTCTTTGAAAACATCACATATCATTCCACTGCACAAAGGTTGTAACTCCTTAGAGCTAACCAATTATCATCCAATAGCAATCCTATCACCTTTGTCCAAAATATTAGAAAGTGTTGCTCACACTCAACTAATTCAGTACCTCCAAAATAACAACCTTCTCTCTATATCGCAACATGGATTTAGACCTTCCCACAGCACCACCACAGTGTTACTATCATTCACCAATATAGTTAACCACCACAGAAACAAGGGTCTATTCGTATCTTCCATATTCTTAGACTTATCAAAAGCCTTTGATATGGTAAACCACAGTATGCTTCTTGAAACTCTATCTTCCCTAAATATAAGCTGCCCCTCTATATCATGGTTCAACAGCTACTTATCAGGCCATCAGCAAGAAGTTCTCTGGCAAGAACAACTGTCCCCCCTGTTACCAGTAACCATAGGAGTCCCTCAAGGCTCTATTCTTGGCCCCTTGCTTTCTCTATTTACTAACCAGATCTCTATAACTTCACCCTCTGCATCAATAGTACTATAAGCAGATGACATCACCCTTATTTGTGCCCCCCCACCCTAAACGAACTGCAATCCCTAACTCAAAATACCTTCACCCTAGCTGAAACTTGGTTCACTAACATCAAACTTCTTCTCAATCCCCCAAAAAACAGACTAATTCTTTTTGGCCCAGGCAGACCACCACCTGTAAATAATAATTTTACCATCAATTCCAAAGATAACATTCAAATCAGCCCAACCACTCACACCAAACTGCTAGGTGTAAAAATATACAGTAACCTGAAATTCGACATCCATATTGCACAAACCGTCAAGAAAGTAAACAAAAAACTTGGGCTCCTTTACAGGAACAAACACTTTAGCACTAAATCTACCAAAGCAACCATTGTAAGGACTCATCTTCTATCTATCCTCCTATATGCCTCTCCCATCTTGACTAACCTCCACCAAATTGATCTAAATAAAATGGAATCTTGATATAACAAAATCACCAAGTTTGCTACCGAAGCCTCATATAGGTCCCACCACTGTCTATCCCTTAAACAGCTCAGCTGGCTGGAGTTGCCTCATATACTACTACTCAATCAACTATCTATTGCACACAAACTATACTGCTTTCCTGATATAACCCCAGCACTTCAGCAACTAATGCAGCCCTACATACCCTCTAGAGCATTACGATCTAGTAACCAGAACCTCATAACTGTCATCAAGCACAAAAATGATGCTGGTAAATCCCTCTTTGCCAACACCATTGCCAAAAATTGGAACTCACTACCAAGCCATATAACTTCTACCACCTCCACTATTCATTTAAAAAAACTCCTGAAAACCCACTATCTAAATAACTGGCTATGCTCATGTCAATCACCAGGATAATTCTACACCAACATATTGTTTCAGAACTTCAGCTATGTATAGACAGTTTTCTCCTGAAAGCTTGCCAACCCGCTGATATTTACCTTATTGAACTTATAAAAAAAATAAAAAAATAAAAAAAGATTGTTTACTGTAAGAGTTGTTAATCTCTGCCATATTGTTTATCAATGCTTTATATAAAATCCATTAATGCTCTCTCATGTATTGTAATGTATTATATTGTATTGCTTTGTATTTTTCTTGGAGCTTTTCTCCCCGGGCCTGCACTGAAAATGGACCTGTCGGACTTTTCCAGTAAACAAATGTAAAATAAAATAAAATACATTTCAAACATGAGGAAGATAACCTCACATATAGTATTAATGAACAACAGAAAATGCTTTATGAACAATTCCCTGAGGCCATGTTAGATACCAAATTATGTGACCTGTTTGATATAGTGGCTATGTATGAGAGACATTTGCAACAACAGAAAAAGAAAAAATTGACAGGGCTTTGAATGATTTTAAAAATGGTCAAGTGTTTGCATAGCCCAGAATCTCTAATCGAGGATTCCACGAGTCAGCTACCATCCCTGTTTCTGAGTAATTCTTGAAAGATGAGCAACTGTGCGCTATTTCTGAGCCTAAAAATTCTGAGAGCATCTCAGTGGATACTAGTCTCTTACTGAAATTGTTGAATCAGTACAACTTCCAATGAACTCCAAGAATGCTCAGGGTTCTGGGAAAGACATGGCTCAAGCTAGCTGTGACATTTTTATTTTATTTATTTAACATTTGTTGATTGAGAAAGTCCAATTAGGCTCCACAGAGCCTATTTTCAGCGGAGGCCCGGGGAGAAATGCTTGTCGCATGTCTTTTGAATGTGGGAGGAAACTGGAGTATCTGGAGGAAACCCACGTGAATGCAGGGAGAATATGCAAACTCCACACAGAAGGCACCTCAGCCAAGAATTGAACCGGAGAACCTGTTGCTGTGAGGCAACAATGTTACCTGCTGCACCACTGCGCCACCCATGAGAAGGAGATGAAGAAGGACACGAGAAGACAAAACACTCCCAATGGTATCAATTCTGCTAAACATGTTTTTTCCAACTTTTCCCTTACCCATGCTCTGGAATAGACTTCCCATACATGTCAAGCAGAGCACCTCACCGGCCCTATTTAAGAGAAAGCTTGATGAGTGGATGGGAAATAGAAAGTTCACACTGGGATCACTGCAGTAACTCTACTTGATAGAGGCACTGGGAACTAACGTCGGGTAGCACAATGCCATGGCACTTCTCTGGGCTAGGCTTGTAAAGACTCCAGGGCCATTAGACTAGTACACACTTATGAACCTATAAATCATTTGGGAGCCTGCAAAGGTCAGTAGTCATTCATGCAGTCAAGGCAGAACAAAACAGAAGATCCAGGCAGATCTGGACAACAACTGAACTCTCAAGAAGATGTGGGCACAGAAAGAAACTCATTGCTGTGGAAATAGCTCCGTGTTAGAAAAAGGTTTATCTTTCATTCCAGCACAAAGAGCTATAAAGATGGGAGGTGGGTTACTGTTCATTACCACATTCAAACAAGATGCTGAATGGGTCACCCATATCATCCAAAAGAACTGGAGACTGCTACAGGCTGATAGTTCCCTTATGGACAAGGTGGGGGACCCCCCTGGTTGGTTTTTAGAAGAGACAGATCTTTCAAGGAGATTTTAGAATTGGGTAGTCACATTGATTCTAACCAGTGTAGTAGAGTACTTGGTAACTTTAAGTGTGGTATGTGCACTGTATGCACACACATTCTTGAGACTGGTGAAAAAATATGTATTAATGGGACAATTCTCCATTTTCATGTACACTTTAACTGTAACAGTAAAAATATAGTATACATGGCCAAATGTGAACATTGCTTAGCCTTCTATGTTGGCAAGACTAGCAGGCATTTTAAAGATAGAATTAGGGAGCATATCTTGGACATAAAGAATGTGAGGACCACTAATGGTCTGGCGAGGCACATGATAAAAAATCCAAGTCATAGATTCCATTTTTTGCCTTACAGCAATTAATGAAGGATAGACAGGGTAGAGTTTTGTACCTAGATTTAGATATTTTGTGAACTGAGGTGACAACTGAGGTTGGATGCCACCAGTTTTTCGGGCATTAATGATAATGTCTGTATAACAGCCATATTGCAATTAAAGCACATTTTAGGATAAAAAATATTTTAACATTTTTTACATGCTAATTCACACAGGTTTGTGTTTAACTGTAAGGATTTTATTAAGTACTGTTTACCATTTGGTATTTTAAAAATAGGGCATGTTTAAGGATTTATTTATTTATTAGTTGTTTTTTATTATATAGTTATTCTATTTTTCAGTTGTCTAATTATCTATTTACTAAGCTGTATAAAATGTTGTTTGCATTATTAGTTTTTCTAAAGAAGTCCAACAGAGGTTGGATGAAAGCCCTTAACTTGTGGCATCAATAAAAGTTTGGAATTCAGCTTCTATGACCAGTGGTGGTTTCGTACTTCAACAAAGTGTGTTTTTGTTGGGTTACTAAGTCTGATGTGTTATAACTGTTTTGGCTATTAAAGTACTTATAGATGAAACACCGAAGTTTAGATTTAAGAATAAGAAAAATATTAAGAGTATGTAATGCTATCTGAATGACATTTCGAATACCCCTAACCATACATATGTATGTTCTAGGTCATGTTGATCATGTAACTACTGTGCCGATATTAACGGAGCAGTGGAGTTTGTGCATCCGGACACTGCTAAGTCTGCTAGGGTCAAGGTGTCAGCAGGTTGTAGTACATGTCATGTGGTCTGTCTTGCATTTTGCCAGTTATGCAATTCATTCTATACTGGCAAAATGGATAGATCGCTTAGACATCATGTTAGAGAACATTTATATAATATCCGGATAGGTTCTCTAAATAATGCATTATCCAAACATGTTATAAACAATGATAGAACACGTTTTTATGTTTATGGTCTTAGATGTTATATTGGAAAGCATACAAAAAGGTGATATTAGTAACAATATGGAAATAGCTGAGGCTAGATGGATCATCAATTTACAAGGTTATAGAGGTAAGGGCCTGAATGGTAAAGTACCCTTGAGACTATTTTTAAAAGCAAGATGGTTATGTTATTTGTGTTTTGTTTTATATTTGTTAATATGTTTATATGATGTAGTTTAAGAATTAATAAGAATTTCTAACATGAATTTTAAATGCATATATTTATACATTCTTATGTATTTTTATTAACTTGATTCTATGATGTGTAGAGTAGGTTGTTTATGTAGCTATTTAATGCAATGATGAATTTGATTGGTTTATTGATCCTGTTTGTGGTGATAAATTGAGGCTGTCAGTTCTTTTTGTGGAATGGTCTGATGAAGCAATATACATATTATGAAAGCGCTTACCTTCTTTTACTTTATTTTACATGGAATTAAAGTTTTTGGGTTGAATTCTGATTCCTATTATTAACTCATTTATTTTCACTTGGTTGACCTTGCTAGTCCCACTTGCCAATGGCCTCTTTTTATGGGAGACTTGAAGTGGTACTCATACTGACTAGATGAAATTTGACCATGGCCATCAGGGAGCATCTCTCTCGCTTTTCGATAGGTGCCATAGGATCTTTTACATCTTACCTGAGCTACCACTGACTCAAGCAGATGGGATCTTGGTTGAATGTCTCATCTAAAGAATGATTAATTCACTATTAAGTCTTGCCTAAATACTAGGAAGCCTGCTATATTTTAACAATTCTGATAAAATAAGGCTTATATTGCTTTTATGTGTTCTTGAAATTTTCCTTGACTAATGCTCTTTTAGTTAATGGTTATTTTTCTTAATTGTTTCAAGTAATTCTATTTTATATAAATGTATTTCAAGCAATCTGAAATTGCCTGAAGAAGGGAGTCTATGTCAGAAAGTTTGCATTTTTAGTGTTATTGTTTTACGTTAAAATTTATTTAATGAGATTTTATGTTGGGGTCATGTCTCTCTGTTATAACTTTGGACCTCAGAAGTGTCTTTTTGGATTTTTGAAGTTTCTTCTTCTTCTTGGCCTAGTCAGGAAAGAACTATGTATTAGTAAAAAGACAGCATATCTCTATGCAGCTGCAATAAATAACAAGACACAACAAAAAAGGTTCACATAGTGGTCCCTCTGACAATGGACAAAAGAAAAACTACTATTATAATAAAAAAATGTAATAACTGTAATTAAACAAATCAGTAAATCAAGAAAAACGGTAAGTGATTTTGTCCCTGTTTCTTTCTGGGACTTCTTCAAAACTGTTAACAAATCTTCCCAACCTCATTTAAATACTCAATTAAACTGGTCACATGACCACATTTTAAGATATAAATACATTTAAAATTTCTATATAAAACTATAATTAATTAAAAAAAAATCAATGTTCTTGAAATACATAGGGCGGCCATGGTGTTGCAGCGGTTAGTGTTGTCGCCTCACAGCAAGAGGTTCTCCGGTTTGATCCTCGGCTGGGGTGCCTTCTGTGTGGAGTCTGCATGTCCTCCCTGTGGTCGCGTGGGTTTCCTCTGGGCACTCCGGTTTCCTCCCACATCCCAAAGACATGCTGTAGGTGGATTGGACACTCTAAATTGGCCCTAGGTGTGAGTGCGTGTGTGTGTGTGCCTTCTGTGGAAGGTTGGGCACCGGGCTGGCAACTCGACACCGTAAAACTCCACTGCCAATCATGAGCGGACAGGTGTTCCACTGTGGTGACCCCTAACCAGGAAAAAGCCGAAAGAAGAAGAAGAATGTTCTTGAAATACATGATGCAACTCTTACTGTGAATGGAGAGATGAAAAGTCAGCAAGCAAAGGAGAGTAGTAGTGCTGAAATTGAATTCTCCCTCACGTCTTGGTGAGTACCTTCACGAGGTGGACCCTGTTTTTCACAAAATCTCATCAAGGCCACACTGATATATAAACTGCATTTATATAGCATATATCATGGACAGAAGTAGGTCAAAAACTAAAAAGATAGCTGGGTGCACAAGACCCAGGATAAAAAAGTGCCCAATCCTGGTAGCCGCACTTGTGCCAGGACTGGAAAAAATGACAGTGTAAAATCCTCAAAATATGTAAACATTCCTACAATGGGGCCAGGCCAGGCCCAGGGGGAAGATGACCCCCCCTGTTGTAGAAAGAAGTGGCAAAAATCACAAAACCTGATAAGCCAAAGAAAAGCCATAAAGACAATAGCGTGGACTATTGAGAATAAGAAAAAAATTATGTATTGTTTCTATTATGCAAAAAGCTCAGGATTTCCAGATACAAGATATACAAAAAAATTGAGAAAATTAGGGGAAAGAAACATACTTCCACAAGAAAAACTATCAGAAGCCTCAATTAAAAATGTCTGTTCATTAATACAACAGATTTGTGAAAAACAGCACATAGACCAATAAACTTTGATCAGTTTGGAAAAAGAAGCATCTGAGGAAGTGTAAAAATATAAACAACAAAACCTAGACATTTTTGAAAAGTATAAAACATGGGAAAGAGAGATTTGATATGGTGCAATATTTATGCAAAGGCGAATGCCAAATTAATCAATATGAAGAAGGCAGCCCCAAAGATATTCGAAGAGAAATACAGGCAAAAGCATCCAGATATGGAACATTTCACAATAAAAAAATCACAAAGAGGGAATGTAGAAAAGAAGATTAGTAAAGTAGAAGTTAAAAAAATAGAAGTTGAAGTTATGGAGGGCCTGTGAAGTGAAGGGTTTTGATGTAGAAGGTCTAACACAGGTTACATCACAGTCTGATGGAACCAATCCTCAAAGTAAGGAGAAACAGGAAGGTCAGGAGACATCTGAAGAAGAAATGTGAACATGGGAAAGAAAAAGAGATTTAATATGGTGTAATACTTATGCAAAGCAGAAAGCAAAACGAACCAATACAAAAAGAGCAGCACCAAAGTTATTTGAAGAGAAATACAGGAAAAGGAATCCGGACATGGAAAACTTTACAATACAAAAAATAAGAAGACAAAGAGGAAAAATGGAAAAGGAGATCAGTAATGGAGAAGTCAAAGAAATAGAAACTGAAGTTATGGAGCACCTGCAAAGTGAAGGATTCAGTGTAGAATATCTAATGCAGAATGCACCACAACAGGACAAAGCAATGGATATCCAAATTAAGGGAAACCTGTGGAACAGGAAGCAATTGGTCAGGTGCCATATGAAGATATTTTGGAGCCTTTCACAGGAAACCAGTATAAACATTCACTTGAAGCTGGACAACAATGGAAGGAGCTGGAAACTGTGGAAACTCTGATGCAGTCAATGTTGAGGAGCGATAAGCCAGTGAGTTCCGATATGACAGCGCAACAGATGGTACAGAATGAAACTGAAGAGAAGGTGCCACAGGAAGATGCTACAGAACTTTCTATAGAATGTCCACAGGAAATGGAGAACAATAATGTGGCCTCAGTTTGGAAGAAAATGATCTAAGAGAAGAGTTGCCTGCTTTAATAGAGATAGCCATATTAAGATCAATTAAAGAAATCATCATGGAAGTATTGAATACAGAAAACTATAAAGCAATTACGACAAGAATTGTCACTGTAAGAAGAGTAGAGAAGAGGGAGCAGATCGCCAAAAATACTTAGAAAGAAAGACGTGATAAAAGTAATGCACAGTATTAGAACAGATCAGGATTTATCATGTACTATTGCAAATAAACTAAAAATCTCAGCACAGGCAGAAAAACTTAGAAAATATGCAAATAAATATAAAAGAAAAGTACAAAATAAACAATTTATTGATGACCCAAAAAAGTTTTATAAAGAATTGGGAAACAAGGTGAAAGGAATTGAAAGATCACCAAAAAAGAAGAAATATGTATATTTTGGAGATGTATTTATGAAGATCCTGTGGAACATAACAAAGATGTTAAATGGACAGAAGAAGTAAAAGAAAGAATAAGACATTTAAATGTACAGGATATGAAATGGGGTGAAGTAACAGCCAGAGAGCTTGAAACAAAGCTAAGAAAAGCCTCTAATTGGAAAACTCCAGGACCAGATGCAGTACATAACGTCTGGTTAAAAGTATTAACATATTTGCACAAAGATTGAGCTATGATTAAGAACTATTTATATGCACACCCTGAACAGACACCAACCTGGCTAACAACAGGAAAAACAATGCACCTACTAAAGAGTGAACTTGCAAGCTACCCTAAAAATTATATACCAATAACTTGCCTTCCGACAATGTATAAACTATACACTAGAATTGATGCCGACAGAGTTTATAGTCATTTAGAAGAAAACTCAATCATGGCACTAGAGCAAAAGGGCAATAAAAGAAAGGCATATGGAGCAAAGAATCATTTGTTGTTAAATAAAGTCACAGTGGAGAACTGTAAAAGAGGGAGTATATAAATATATGGGAATTGATGAAGAATCAACAATAAAACATGAACAAATGTGAATAATTCACATTTAGGAACAAAATCAAGCTATAAATTAATTTGCTCTTCCTGTTTGGACTGATTGACTGGCTTCAAAACATGTTAGATAGATTAGACAGGAAAACAAGAAGGGTGCTTCATGCTCACTAAATGATATATAAAAATCAGTGCATACCAAGATTATATATTCCCCATTCTGAAGGAGGGATGGGCCTCCTTGAAATTGATTACATGTATAGATCTGCAATCGTTGGACTACACATATCTGCTGACCTCACAAGACCCAAACATAGTGAAAGTCTTGAAACATGAGGAGAATAGATCTAATATGACTTCTCTGCTTAATCTAGCAGAAGCATATTAGCATCAAGCAGGAATAACTGAAGTAGATACAAATCAGGCAGCAACTGAATGTGCCAAAACACAAAAGAAAGAATATAAGGTGAAGGACCAGATAAGAAGGCAAGAAATGTGGAAACTGCATAAATATAGTTGCAAGTAAGAAAACTTCTGGAAGAACCTCATGTTGATGAGGACTGAATGCAGGAATGGTTAAGGAGAGGCAAATTCAAACCAAGAGAGGAAAGGTTAATATTGGTGGCCCAAGATGCCAAGGCCAAGGCCAAGATTGGAGGCCCAAAGGTGGAAACTCTATTGATTACTCTAACTATAGACCAATTGCTCTCCTTTCGCCTTTAGCAAAAATTATGGAGAAATGCATTCACCAGCAACTTGTTCAGTATCTCTCTCTATACAACATAATAGCAAACTGTCAACATGGTTTTAGACCTCATCATAGCACAACCACTGCTCTCCTTTCCTTTGTAGACACTATCAACAGGAACCGCAACAATAACCTTCTATCTTCTGCTCTCTTCATTGATCTCTCTAAAGCTTTCGACATGGTCAACCACTCTTTTTTAATTAACATTCTTGAATCCCTCTCTTTTGATAACCTAGCCATTAAATGGTTTAGATCCTATCTTAGTAACAGACAACAAGCAGTTCTATGGGATAACCACATTTCTTCTCTATTGCCTGTTTCCATTGGTGTTCCCCAGGGCTCCATTCTTGGACCACTTCTTTTCTCCCTCTTCATTAATGATCTTCATTCTGCAATTCCCTCAAGCAACCTGCATTCAATATGCAGATGACTCTACCCTTATTTGCTCAGCATCATCCACCACGGAACTTATATCACTTACTCAAAATATCTTCAACACAGTAGAAACATGGTTCTCTAGACGGTACCTCCTGCTGAATGCCAAAAAAACTAAACTTCTCCTCTTCACCCCCACCACTCGGACCCCCCCCTTAAACTTCACCATCTCCTCAAACAATGCCACTGTCATCTCACCTGACCTGATGACTAAACTGTTAGGAATAACCATCGACAATAATCTCTCCTTCGATCAACATATTAATAACACCATTAAATTAGTCAACAGACAAATAGGATCCTTATATCGAATTAAACCTTTTCTAACTGCATCTACTCGAGCCAAAATTGCTCATTCCCATCTTATATCAACTCTTCTATATGCCTCTCCTATTTTTACCAACCTTAAGAAAGCTAACCTTAACAAACTGGCAACTTGTTATAACAACATTGCCCGCTTCGCCACTGGTAATCCCTTCAGAACTCACCACTGTCTTAACTTAAAACTACTAGACTGGCTTGAATTCCAAAACTATCTAGTAATTCCTCAACTTACCATTGCCCATAAAATACTGCACCAACCTGATAACACACCCATACTCTCTAAATTTTTAATCCCTTATAACAATCTTAACTCCCTTCGCTCCTCTAGTAAACTCATGGCCAGTTCAATAAAGTCAAATAACTCAGCTGGCGACTCTCTATTCACTAACACAGTAGGCAGAAGATGGAATTTATTACCTAGTGATATAACACTGATCACATCTTTACCTCTCTTCAAACATAAAATCAAACTGTACTTCAAAAGTCACTGGCTCTGTTCCTGTAATAAACCTGACTAACAATCTTACCTTTACTCTGTTTTCTTCACCTCTACTTTCTCCACTCTACTATTCAGCCCCTATGCTTGTTTTAAGCTATCTCTATAACTAACTCTAGCTTTATGTATTGTTTAATACCTCAGATCTGCTTTATTTTTTTTGCATCTATTTCTCCTCTCTTACTCAACTGACTTTTGTTCTTCTCTTTTGACCGTTTCTAAATCTTATTAACTTTCAAATTTACTTGCACTCTAATAGGCTACCCAAAATTAGATGCTATTACTTTTATCCTTTTATCCATGAAATGTCTTTCTTTTGAAATTTGACTAGGTATTTTTTATGTCTTTGTTTGGCTGTAGTTTTTGTATTGTTGTCTTTTTTCATTTTTTTTTTTTTACTAGTATGTCTTACTAGTATGTTTTGTGGAGCTTTTCTCCCCGGGCCTCTACTGAAAATGGAAATATTCCCCAGCTAGACTAGCCCGGTCAACAAATGTAAAATAAAATAAATAAAATAAAAAAAATAAATAAAGATAGTGGGCTACATATATTCTGGTTTACAAAGTCCATTGAACATGTGGGAGAGACAGACAAATCTAAGTTTTGTAAAACATAATTGGAAACAACTGCACACCTCATTGCTTGTTGTGACATACTTATGGCAGAAGGACTGTATACTTAAAGGCATAATAATGTGGCAAAACTGTTGCACTGGGGATTGTGCAAACATTATTGCACTTAAGTGGCTGAAAAATACTGGAAACATGAGACACAAAGCATCATAGAAAATGATGAAGTCTACATCACATGGCACCACCCATTACCAACAGTTTAAAAGATAAGTGCTAGAAAACCGGATATAGTGGTCCATGAAAAGAAGGCAAAAGTAGCACTAATCATTGAAATTGCCACACCTAGTGACTACAGTGTCTTGTGTACAGAGAGACACAAAGTCATAAAATATCAGGATTTGGAGGCAGAAACGTGACCAATGTGGAAGAAAGATACCCAGACAGTTCCAATAGTAGTAGGAGCAATGTGTCTTATAAAAAAAGAATCTACAATCATATTTAGATATGTTACCAATAGATGTAACCCCATATGAATTGCCGAAGGAGTCATTACTGGGCACATTGCGGGTGCTGCAAAGAGCACTTCTGGCTGACATCAAAGATTGAAGCAATACTAATTTCATGAACTTTAATCGTACTTTGACTTAAGAATGGGGTACATTCCTGTCATGATATTAGGAACTCAAAAGACATGGAGAAATTTAATAAGTGAAAAATAACAATGCCTTGTTGAAATACAAATATTCTAACCATTTGCCTAAAAATTATAACAGAAGTATTCCATATTTTCCCACCTTACAAAAAATATATGAGTATAGAGATTGATTAAATGCCATTTAAAAGCTCATACCATTATGTCTGTCTACAAATTTGCATCTCTATCTAAAATGTTATCACTGATGCCTGGGAGCATAGTGGCATTCAGTCTTAATTGCCACTGTAATTCATATCTATCTATTTTGTTCTCAGAACAACCTCCCTCCCTATCATAATCTCTTTTAACTAGCTCCAGTATCCCAAATAAAAATTCTGTAGATAGTGGGCATAATAGAGTATGCTTATACAAAGCATTATTCACTTTCTTATTCCCTGTTGTGTATATATGTTCATCAATACGCTTATGTAATGGTCTCTCCGTTTTACCTATATAAAAATTGTTACAACCCTGACAGATGGCAATATAAACCAGTCCTCTACTGGCACAGCTTCCCCTATAAGTCTAATCTGTTGAGGTGGATTACCTATAGTCACACTCTGTTCTTGCAAAATAATTTTGCAAAGGTTACAGTCTCCACATTTTGTTTTACCCATTCCCTTATTGTTCAAGGCTGAAGTGGGATGTTCTAACAGATATTTCATATTATACCCTGTTTTGTATACAAAAGGAGGTATATCAAGTCACTATTACTCTTAAACATAACCCAATTTATGAATAAAATATCTTTAACCTGCTTCCCAAACTCTCCGTGATAAATCAACATAGAGCAGGAAAAGGTGTCACTTGTTTATTTGGTAGTAAAATTCATGACCCACCTGTTACTACCTAATAATGTCTTGTATCTAGATCCCCACAACTCCAGGACCACTTCAGCTATTCTGAAAACCCATTCCTGGGGGTATCCTCTATCCTGAAACCTCTGTATTACATGCAATAAGTTCCAACTTAAAATTGAGGACATCTGAGCATATCCTTGCAGCATGTATCATTTGCCCCTAACAATTTTCCTTTTAGTGTATATCAGGTGACTACTTTAGAAATCTAACAAACTATTCAAAAATGTTGTTTTTTAATACATTTTTGAGGGAAAACATCCTTTGTTATAATCTTTTAAGACGTCACATCCAGATAATTAATACTGTCATTAGAGAATATGTGTGTAAATTTGAAAACTGGTCAAATATTATTAATGTATTGAACAAATTATTCAGCCTCGTTCTCTTCACCTTTTCATAAAATAAAGATGTCATCCAAATATCATAACTATAAAATCCATTGGTTGTTGTAAATTGAATTGAGAATGTTTTTTCTCTCCCATGCAAACATAACTAAATTAGTATACATTAGCACACAGCTAGCACCTATGGCCACCCCTCTAACTTGTCTAAAAAATTCATCAAATGTGATGAAGTTGTTGAATCATAGGATCATAGGAGGTTACTAGGCTATTGGCCTTGAGGCCCTTATAAGCCTAGCCAAGAGTATAGCCCATGTTTAGACAAATCAGCACCCAATGCCCCTGTCCAGCAGGGACACGGGTGGAATCCCAGGGGTTTATTTTCTGTTTCCCATCCAGTTATCCAGGTTGCACTTAAAAAGGGGTAAAGAGGTACTCTGCTTGATGTGGAGAGAGAGTCCATTCCATAGATGGGGGAGTCTCTGGGACACAAATCTGCCCTGCCAACAAGTCTTGTTGATGTCACAGATCAGGTTGAGGGTGAGCATGTGAGTTACTCAGGTGGAGCTTGACTTGCAGATATGCAGCAGTCCCATCAACAGAATGACTTCCATAACCTCCATTACAAATTTATCAAGGTACTATTAAGAATAGTATGTTCAACTATAGCATTGTGAAATAACTCTAATCCCTCATTATGTGGTATCGATGCAAATAAATCTACCACTTCAATTATGGAGAAACTGCAAGTAATGGTGCATTGTTCCTGTTTAATTTTGGACAAAACTTCCCATGAATCCTTTAAGCTGTGTTCAGTGGGACATAGTGCATCCTTCAGTAGCCTGTCCACAAACACCCCCAGTGGATAGGTGGAACCTTTATGGGCAGCCACTGTCAGTCGGTAAGGGTGGGGGTACTGATATTTTTGTGCACTTTAGGAATGCCAAAAACCATGGAAATTTCAGGGTAGTCATTAGTCAAAAAATTGAAAATGTCTTCATTAATTACTCCTTAGGACAAGGAATCTTCTAAAAATAACTTTATCTTCCTGTGTGCAATACTGATTTTGTTTTTTGACACAATCTCATATTTGTCCATATCATGCAATAGTGTACCTGTTACAAAGACTTGGATCTGGAGTGCTTCTCCCTGGGCCTCCATTGAAAACAAGCTTCGTTCCAAGTTGAACCTTCCTGGTAAACAAATGTTAAATAAATACATTTGGTAATTATAATCATTCTTATCAACTATGACCATCCCTCCCCATTTATCCGGCTTTATGATCCTTAGTGTTTCATTAGCCTCAGTTCCTTTAGTAAGACTGCCTCTTCCCTGATCAAATTAAAACAAATTTTGTTTCTGATAATGAGATGCATTGTAAATTTCTTGGGTGCATACCTTCTCATAACTGACAATAGTGGGGTGTAGTGGAGGATTGAATGTACTATTTCTCCTAAGGAACTATGCATTGTATCTGACCTTGGTACCTGCAAAATAAAGTATTTAATTGATGTATTTCACAGTATTTGCCTTAACAAGGTACTTCATGGCACAGAGACAAATTGTCTTTACTTTACTGCCTGTATCCTAAGAGGTGTATATCACTGTATTGAATGGCTATTCAGCGAATAGTCATTCCTCGAACCCTTATTTGTCGAAGCTGCTCTTCACTGAATAGCAAATTTTAAGTAGGGCAAATCAGCGGTTGGCCAACCAAGCCACTGTAAAAAAAGACATAAAATTTAAAACCTACACCCCCCACACCCCCCAACTAAATATACCAAGTCCGAGATCGCACTACAATGGGGAAAAGGGCAAATTCCAGATGGGGGCCAACTGCGGATTTGCCCTGGTTAAAATTTGTCATTCATTGAATAGCGGCTTTGACAAATAGGGGTTCAACAAATGGCTATTCGCTGAATAGTCATTCGATAAAGTGATATAGACCCCATCCTAAGTTCAGGAACAGGATTCATTTCACAAAACTGAGCAACACTTTTGTGAAATCCATTGATTCAAAAAAATCAAAGCAAAACCCTTGAGAAATTATTTTCTTGCATTCTGAATATGCATACCTCTGAATTGTTCAGATTGTCAAAGAATGTCCAGATTTTTGCCTCTTATTTTTTGTCTGTTCCTCATAAAATGTGTGCTTTTTTTCTGGAAAACCATTGTGAACTGAACTCATTCATACCTCTCAATGGTCCAGATTTTCACAGAATGTCCTGATTTTTTCCTCATATCTTTGGTCTGCTCCTCATTAAATTTTGGTTTTCTGGCAAATCACTAGCAAATCATTGGGGACTGAAGTCAGAAAATAATGACAGACGTTTGAGTTACAGACTTCATACTCTTCAGAAATTTCATGCTAATGCAAATCTGTTATTCTTTCAACGTTCTATGTTTGTAAGACCAATATTTAAAAATTGCCCATATTTTGGGTCTTTATCCCCTCATTATATATGGCTTTGTCCAGATTTCTTGGACTTAGAGGTTTAGAGGTATGAAGTCAATAAATAATACTAAACAGAGTTTCAAACTTCTTACCCTTCAGAAAATATATAATGATGCAAAATCTGTTTTCCTAGCAACTTTCTAGGTTTATAGGAGCAATATTTGAAATGTGACCCTATTTTTGGGCCTCTGTGTCCCCATTATTTCTGGCTTTGTCCAGATTTCTTTCACTGAGAGATTGAGAGGCACACTACTAATTGAAATATAACTTGTCAACTCACTGCTATTAACAACTTCAATAACAAAGTGCATAACACTCCACAAATGGAATTTTTTTTTACAGGAGGCTTTACCTTTCTGTGTGGTGGGCACAGTGAGGTAGTGAGAAGCATTGTTGCCTCAAAGCAAGAGGTTTTCTAGTTCAATTCTTGGCTGAGGTCCTTTCTGTGCAGAGTTTGTATGCCCTCCCTGTAATCATATGTGTTCTTCCAGGTATTTTGGCTACCTCCAACATCCCAAAGACATGCAATGAGTGGATTAGTGACTGTAAATTGTCCATAGGTGTATATGTAGAGTGCAAGTGATACAAAAGAAAGCCCTGGCAATTTATTTCCATTCTCTGCTTGCTTTGGAAACTCAGTGGCTGCTGGCAGTTGTTTATGAGGTTACTGTAAAAGTCAGATATGACTTGATGCAATTGAACTAGATACCGCCTTGGACCGCCACACTTGCCTCACATATACGGATATATATATATATATATATATATATATATATATATATATATATATATATATATATATCTTTTTATAAGCTACCTTCATGGTAACCCAGCCCTGTGCGAATAGCAAATAGACCAGCTAGTTTCACTAGAACAGAAAGAGACAGACTTTGATATGGACACTTATCATTAACCATGACAGATGATCACTTTGTACTGAATCTGAAGCATTCATTGAATGTGCCTTCACACTGAGAAAGTGCTATTTTAGGAACTAACCTTCAACACTGGTAAAGTCAGTCAGGGGAGTGGTAGATAAGAACAAACCACTTAGGGCTAGCTATCTTACCTCTTGAAGAGAGCATGGGAGGGTTTCTACCTTATTACTGACACACTGGGTTTAATAATGCTGATAATCAGTGACTCTAGGCTTCACCAATAAGCTCACTTTTGTGGATACAAAGTCAGCAAGTTGACAATTTCAGTCTGTCATGGTACCACTCCAAGTGTTTGTGGTGATTTAAGTAGGAAAAGGTCCTTCTCTTCAGAGTGATGAGTACTGTGTGGACCTCAACTAAAACAGGGATAGGTGTATACAGGTAGTGGCATGGTGATAAGGATGGACCCTTGAAGGGTATGAAATGGTAGACAGCAAGCCCAGCAAGTCTGTTTTGGGAGGCACTGTAGGAAAAATATCTTAAAAATTGCCCTTAACATTTATTAATTTATTTTGTTTTGTTGTCTTTTGTTGAGTGAGATAGTCCTACTAAGCCAGATGACTCTTTTCAGGGGAGACCCAAGACTGAATTTATATTATTAGGAAAAATTTAGCCAGGGTATTGGGGAACTTCCCCTATTCTTTTTGATAGGTGACCTAGGATCTTTTACATCATCCAGAGCTATGATCAACTCAAGCAGATAGGACTTCATGTTAATGTCTTAACCAAAATGCATTTAATTCGTAAAGAGTAGTTACTGAGAGGGAGGAAAAATCAGACTTTTGGGAATAAGTTCAAAAGTTCAAAATGTCCTCTCTGTGTTCTTCAAAAATAATGTATCATAAAATGCAAAATGCAAACCATTCAATGAGAAATTATATATTATGAAGTATACTGTTCATGCCCTGAAAATCAATACAAAAGTATTACCAGATTAACCATCCTTTCTACTCTCAAATAATTTTCAACTTTCTTTCCCATCTATAGAATCCCAAAGCACAAGGGGGACTGTTCTTAACAAGATGCATCTGTTTTTTGGGATAAGTTCTTTGGCAGACAGCAGCTTTATTTATCCTTCCATGAGATGAACTGTTCATCTAAAGTAAGCATGTGTGTGTGTTTGTATGTGTGTGTGTGTATGTGTGCATGTGTGTGTGTTTGTGTGTATGAGACTCTTTAATACTTTAATAGTGGGATGCAATGACAAAGCCCCCTGCATTTGCCTCACCACCACCACACATGAAAGGGAAACTAGAAATCTCTTTCTGATGTCATTCAAGTGTCAAATCAAAAGCCTGCATTTTACATTTATGACTGTGAATAGATCAGACTAGATCCTCTTTCATTATTATTCTGGCATATCATATCAGCTTTAAACTGTGATTAATCTGGGAATGTCACTTTTTCTGCCATATGGCCAGTTCACTTCAGCTTCTACTCATGAATTTCATGAATGTGCTTTTCTTTTCAGTATTTAGAGGTGTCTGAAGGGAAACTTATGGGTTATTGCTCTCAGATCAACAACAGTTAACCACTGGATTCTCATCCAGTTTGGTTCAGACAGTAAATATAAATTTCAATCCACATTACACTACAAAACATGTTGGGATGACAATGAGATAAACGTGAATGAAACGTGCCCGTCCCTTAAATGAGAGATTCAACTGAGGGCCCATCTGCTTGAGTTGGTGGTAGCTCAAGTGGATGTAAAAGATCCCACTGCACTTACCAAAAAGAATATGGGTTGTTTTATTGGGTCTATATTATCATATCAAAAAGCCATCCCATTGAACGGCTTTACATCAACCCCTAAAACACAAAGTCCCATTACAACGAACATTGAAATCAGCAATTTCTTTCCCTGGGAAAGAAATCGCTAGCCCTACCATGAACTACACATCACTTTAAACATTACAAAGTGGGGGGCTTTGCCCCTCATCCCCCAAAATGTGCCCCCACACACCCCCTTATTAAATATACCAACTCCGAGATCACACTACAGTAGGAAAAGGACAAATCACAAGGATGGCCAAGCAATTTCTTTCCCAGGGAAAGAAATCGCTGATTTGGCTGTTCACTGTAATGGGACTTCGCTTATTAAGAGTCGATGAAAAGTCGTTCGGTAGAACGGCTTTTTGTTGACATAATATAGACCCATTTTATTTACGTACATTTTTTCATCACTATTTACACATTCATCATACTTATAGTTTATAAGTACATTATATATACTTTATATCATTGCATGCAATATCTTTTTACCCTCACCATCCATTCACCTGCACCATCTTAACACCAATATTTATTCCTCATCTTTCTTGTTGTTATATAGCAGTTCATCACAACATCTTTTCCATAAACACCACACAGCAATAAATAAAATTCTGTCCCATTTTTTTTTTTCAATTTCCAGCTTACTCCCATGTTTATATTTTGTATACAATCATGGTCATCTCAATAATTTCAATGTGTACATTAGCAATTGTTGTTTATATATCTTTGTATCATTTTCTTGTTAGGGTTGAGCTTTTTCTCTGGTTGGTGACTGTTCATTGATGTGGGAGTTGTATATATTTTTGTTTTCTGGTTGAGGGATTGCATGTACTGAATATTTGCATTTTATGGCTTTGCATGAATAAATGTACAAAAAAAAAGTATAACTCAGGAACATAATACCAAAACAGTCTGAGAAAGGATAATATATACTTTGAATAGCAGTTAACTAATAACACAACTTTAGTTAATACACAAACATTGTTTAAAATAGCGTATCTAGGAGACAATGACTATTTTTCCATCTAGATTTATTTCAAAAATGATATGCCGCTTGGAGTTTCGCCACAAGGAGTTGTATTATATGAGCTGGTGGAGAGCTTTGCTGTTTGTTTTTTATTCTCCATTGCTTCACTGTGATGTGACTGGAGTTGGTGTGTGTGTGCGTATACATACATATATATATATATATATATATATATATATATATATATATATATATATATATATATATATATATATTTAGATAGATATATAAAATTTGTGGAAGGGGGTGATGAGGGTACAGAGAGCTTCCCTCCAGCAAAAAACATTTTATTTAGGGTTTTTGTCTTACAATTTTCTACATTTATCTTTCAGAAAATGGTGATCCAAATATTGTGCTGAATCATAGGTAAACTATTTAAAACAGGTTCCTATTAGATTGTCAAAACTTCATTTACGCGAATATGAAATCATCGACACGTATTGCAAGAAATATGTAATCGTCGAACATGAAAAACCACGAAATTCGAAATGTCGAAATGTTTTGGTTGGCCCGTCTGTGGTAACGTAAATGTGCGATAGTTACAGACCTTAGGGTTAGGGTGCGGGTTAAGGTAAGTGTATAGATAGGTAATGTGTGTAAGATTTAGTGTAGTGTTAGAAGCAGGGTTTTGTTAAATGTATTTATGTGTATTATTTATTTTGTTTGGGTATATCTCCATAGCGGAAGTGTGCAGTAGCTACGGACCTTAGGGTTAGGGAGGGGTTAAGGATAGTGCATAGATAGTTGTGTATGTGGGGTTTAGTGTAGGGTTAGAAGTTGAGTTTTGGTGCTTTACTTTAGGGTTAGGAGTAGGGTTTGGTTAGTGTATGCATGTGGTTTATTTATTTTGTTTGGGTAGTTAGTATGTAGCAGGTGGTGGGGTTGGCCGACTATGAACGTTCGATATTTTGAGTTTAGTGCATTCGGTATTTTTGCAGTTCGAGTAATACGTGTCGCTGTTTTGGTAGTCGATGTAATGGATTTTCGTTGATTTAATATAGAGCCATTTAAAACATCTTTTTCATGCAAAAAGTGGTAAAAGAAATATCCGTATAAATTGTCGATCACTAAACAACTTCTTAAATATACTACTTACTTCAAGAGTAGTGTTAGACTTTCCTGCAACTATTACAAAATGATTTACAGATACTTCCTGTGTATTCAGCCATATCATTATAACATAATGTTTTTACTATTGCTGGCAATGTTAACATTAGTAATTGGCTTTCCTACTTCATAATAAAGTGATGTATACCATTTTAAATATAGGATCATGCCATTTGATCAGAAGCTCTTTCAGCAAGTGACGGATGATTGAGGAAATTTTGGAAAAACAGCACTGAAGGTGGAGTCTTTCTTTTTTCTCCACTGTTATGTGACCTCAGAGTAGGTATATTTAAGTTAAGGGTGTGTGTGTGTGTGTGTGTGTGTGTGTGTGTGTGTGTGTGTGTGCGTGTGTGTGTGAGTGAGGAGGGTGTTACCCAAAAAGCTTACCTCCAAAGTTTGCAAAAATTGTTTTGGCTGCTTTTGCTGTTTTTTTAATCGAGTAGCACTCAGTGAAAGTCTGTCAATTAACATCAGTGCTTAAATAAGTGCATACCCTAATTTTTTTCTAGTTAGTCTTTACACAATCTGACAATGGTAGCACTATTTTATAGTCCCAGAAACATTGATAGAATTAGTGCAGGCTATGTACAAGGACCCTATGACTCAAGTGTGAACAGTGTTTGTTACATACCTCTCAACTTCTTACTGCAAGAAATCTGGACAAAGTCTAAAATAACGGTGGGAGAAAGGTTAAAAATAGGGATGGATTTTAAATATTGCTCTTATAAACTTAGAAAGTTGCTAGAATAACAGGATTTGTTTTAGCGTGCATTTTCTGAATGATATGAAGTCAGCAAATGAATATCATTATTTAGTAACTTCAGTCCTCCTTGATGTGCCAGAAAACCACACATTTTATAAGGAGCAGACCAAAAATATGAGGCAAAAATCTGGGCATTCTGTGGAAATCTGGACAGCTTACAAGTATGGCTTGGTCTCACAGAAGGGTTACCAGTGGGAATGGATGCTCATCAGGGTTCCACTCTGAGTCCACTGCTGTTCATACTGGTGATGGACTGCATCAGCAAACAGGTCGGAGGGGGCAGATCATCAAAGTTGCTGTATGCAGATGATGTGGCATTACAGGCAGATTCTGAACAAGAATTTCACAAAAATATAGGGAAATGAAATGCAAAACTGAAAGCACATGAGATGAAACTAAGTACAAATAAGACAGTGGTAATGGCAGCAAACTGGGGAAATCAGACAATGAGAAGTAAGATAGAATGGAAGACAGTGGAACAGGTTAACAGCTTCATGTTTCTCGGAGGGGTAGTTGAAGATAAGGGAAGTCTAAATGAAGAGGTCAAAACTAGAATCAGAAGGGCTGCAGCCAACTGGCATAGAGTGTCAGGTATAGTGTATGACAGAAGCATGCCAAAGAAGCTGAAAAGTATGATGTACAAAACAGTGGTGCAACCAGTACTACAGTGTGGTACAGATACCTTGACTGTAAAAGCAGAGCAGATGAGGAAGGTGATGAAATTGAAGTGTCTGAGATGGGTGATAGGATGCACACTGTGGGACAGATGAAAAAATATGGACATAAGAGCAGAAGCCAAAGTAACTCCAACTCAGAAAAGATCAAAGAGAACAAATTGCAGTGGTTCAGACACTTATGCAGAAAAGCAGAAGACAATCTGATGAAGAAGATTTGGGAAAGACAGAAAGAAGGCAAGAGGAAATGAGGGCATCCAGCAAAGAGGTGTATTCATGTGTGTGAGAAGATCTGCAACAGTCAGCCAAGAGTGTTGAAGAAGACAGGAGTGTGGCATTGAACTGAGAGAGATGGTGACAGTTAACATGACACCCCAACCCCATGTATAAAATGGGAAAAGGGGGGTTGATAATGATGTATCACTACTTTTTAGATTTTAAAATTATGAAAAATATCTATATAATTCTTTACAAGTTTAACATTTTAAATTAAGCATGGAAGATATGACTCTAGATGGATTGGTATATGCATTATAATGATGTTTCTCATCCTTAAAATGAAGTTCAAAATGACTATTCATCTATTTTCTAAAGTGCTTGTTCTGGTGAAGGTAATTGTGGCAGCTAGCTGAGCATGGTAGGACACATTTCACTAATCCCTAGCAAATGTTGTTTATGTGGGATGCCCAAGCATATCCTGGGAAACTGATATGCATAATCCCTTCAGTATGTCTTGCAGTTGCTCTGCAGCCTCATCCCAATGGGTCAAGTGTGGTACATGTCTCATGGAAGGTGCCTAAGTGGCATCCTCACTTGTTGTCCAAACCACCTAAGCTGACTTCTCTCAACCCAATGAATTATTGCCTGTACCTGAGATCCTCTAAGACTTCTGAGTTATTCACTCTGTCATTGACAACAAGTCCAGATATCCAGAAAAGGAATCCAATTCTTGGTCCTTGTATTAGCAGCCTTATCTTTTTGGTCAGTGCCAAAAGCGCATGGCAGTAAGTGTAGATGGGGACATAGGTTGACCACTAAACTGAAAGCTTTTTCTTGAGACTCAGTTATCACATGACTGCCACAGGGTGGTGCAATGAATATAGTACTGCTCGCATTACTGCCACTGCTGTACCCTTGCATGCATCAATTTTTCCAGTCTCAACTACCCTTCTTGTGAATAAAATTCCAAGATAATTAAAATCTTTCACTTGAGGCAGCCCTTGACCTGCAGACAACTATTCACTCTTTTCTGGGAGAGAACCATGATCTCTGATTTGAATGTGCCAGTCTTCATCCCAGTCCTTTCATATTCAGCAGAGAATCACACCAGTGTATGTTATGTAATGCATTTACTTGAGGCCAAACATATGGTATCATTTGCAAACAATAAAGATGCAACACTCACATGCCCAAAGTGGACTCAACTGCACCTTGATATCCTGTCCATGAAAATCATGAACAGGATGGGAGAAAAGACATAGTTATTCAGCAGTCTTACATACACCTTTAATATATTCAACATAATGCTGAGAATGTGAACTCAATGACACACACACATAAGCAGTCATGAGATCTTACACTGTTGTAGCACCTTTCACCCACAAGACACTGTGGGGTACATGCTTCTCCAGGTCCTTCAACCACATGTAGGCAGTGCTAGAAAACTCATATTATCTATTCAGTATCAGTTAAATGACAAAGTATTGAGCGACTGTTCCCAAAACCAGGACAAAATGTGTATTGCTACTCCTTAATTGGAGACTGCACTTTTGGATAAAATCTGTTTTACAACACAATACTTAAGATTTCCTTTGGACACTGAGGACCCCAAGCTCTCTCTACAGCTGGAACATACTCTTTTGTCTCACTTTTTGAAAATGGGGACCATCACCTTAACTGGCAAGTCCAGCGGTACTGCTTCCAACTTTAACCCAATTTTGAAAAGGAATGTTAAATGATGATGTCTTGTAAATGCACACTGCCTTCAGCAGTTCTGCCCAGATATAATTGATCCTGTCGCCTTGCCATGGCATCTTTGTTTAGTGACTAAAGAAATGGATTCAATATCATCAGTAGCTTCTAGCACTACTGCCTTGCAGGAGGCCATGCCCACCAGACTTCTCAAAATGTTCCTCCTACCTCCCGCCTGTTTCCCTAGCTGAGGTAAGCATTTCATCAGGCTTGCTAAGACCGGCCTAGGTAACATCAGTCCTTTTCTCCTTGAGTCACTGGCAAAGTTGCTGGTACTTCATTCAGACCATATAAAGTCTCCCTCCATGGTCTCACCATACTTCTTCTGCACCTGGTGCTTCACTTCAAATTATTGGTCAGAACAGATCCCGCCCTGCCAGGGTTGCACAGGAGGCTTCATTTTTTAACTTGACAGCTGCCCTCACTGTTGGTACACATCAGCAAGTCTTAACATTATCAATAAAGACAAATAACTTGACAGCTGCCCTCACTGTTGGCGCACATCAGCAAGTCTTAACATTAGCAATATGATAAATAACTTGACAGCTGACATCACTGTTGGTGCACATGAGTAAGTCTTAACATTACCAATATGACAAGTACTGGCCACCTTTTGGCAGCCTTGGTGCTGCCTCATCTACTGTGGTTTTGAACCTTGTCTATTCAGAATACTAATCCCTAAATTCTCAGGTGAGTACAAGAAGCTCTTCAGGTAGAGGTAGCTGAAATCAGCCCACACAGAAGCATTTGTTAGACATTTCCATGACACTTATGCTGCACACTTCAGTTCCTCATGTCAGGACTCTAACCCATCTCCCATCAGACTGATACCTCAGCACTTCTCTTAAGCTGAGTATTCAGAACATGGAGCTTCCAGTCTGATAACACAACAATAAAGTCAGTTACTGATCTGTGGGCTGAAGTTCTCTGGTATCAACTACAACTTACAAGCACCTTAATGTTTGATCATGCTGTTTATTATGAACAATCTGTGATAAGTATCACAGAACTTGACAGACAATTCACCATTAAGGCTTAGATTTGGAGAGCCTCCCCCTCCAGGTATAACACCACTTCCCATGTAAATGCCAAAGTCTCTCATCTAAACTATATAGTTAGTGGATAATGCCATATTGTACACTATACAGACAGTCTCTAAGAAGGCTGTTAGTTGCAAATGTACAAACAACAGTGATATAAATTCTCTATATCACAAATAAACCAAATTATAGTTGTGTTTTCCTTTAATGGATCAGAGCCAACATACGGTGTCTCTCCATTTAAATTCTCCAAATCTTTTTGGTTTCAAATACCATGTCAGGGACAGACCCCATTCCGAAGTCACAGAATAATTAAGGTTCATGAAAATAATATTGTTTCAGTCTTTGATGCTAGTCAACAGTGCTCTTCTCAATACTCACAATGTGTTCAGAATTGCCTCATACTGTAATTCATACAGGGTCACATGTATTGGTAGTGTATCTAAGTATGACACTAAATTCTTCTTTATTAGGCCTGTTTCTCCTACAAGTATTGGAATTGTGTGTGTATCTTTCATCTGCATTGCTCTCATTTCTACTTGCAGACCCTTGTATCTTACACTAACAACATATGGTCTTTTTGTAGCACCCATGTTGTCATCAGACTACTGAAAGTCCTGTGCATCTTTCAGAGCAGCAGTGTCATTTGTTCAGGTTACCAGCGCCTGTTATTTCAGCATCTTTGTTCACTTTGCTGTGACATACACAGTCTGAACAGGTTGCAATTTGTTTTGCAGTTTGAATCCAGTGACAGCAACAGGGTTATGATACCAGTACTAAGAACACAGAGGCATTTAGTGGTATGTTAATGAAGGTCAGCGTCTCAGTGTCATCATGCTTAATTCTGTCCCACATTTGTAGCCACTTGAAAAAAAACTCTGATCTGTTCCTGTGCTTATCAGTATATCAGAACTGCTCTTTCACTGCCACACAGTTATGGGAGCCATATCTACCCCAGGGGACTTCCTTTGTTAGATTAATACATCCACACACTCACACCGTCTCACTCCCCATGGTTGTACATGATACCCCCATCAGCTCTCCTTCCTTTTTAGTGGTAACTAAACACTCAGATACCCCATGCCATGGTATGTCAGCTACTTCATCAACCCAGTATCCTAGCACATATCTCTGTGGTGATTGGATCACATTATGCCCCTCTACCAAAGCATCACACACCATGACCCTGTACACGACTTCACCAGACCCATGACCTACATACAACCCAGATAATCCTGAAAAGATATGCTGTGCAAGTCAATCTGCTACTGTGGACATTATTCAGATGTGCTATATAGTGTTAGGGCTAACAAGTGATCTCGTTTGCATATCTTATTGTGACTGGCATAAGGAGCCATTCTGACTGTCATTCACTCTGCTGTCATAGTCACAGCCTACCTACCTTCTTTTTATCACACATTTATGACCATCTAGTGGACATGGGAGAACAAATGTCCTGTTCCTTTATATAACTGGTCCAGTTGTTTAAATGAATATGTCTGACTTTACTTACTACATTGTTTACCTGGTTCATAGGTTCATAGGAGTTTACTATGACCACAAGGGCCTTTTTAAGGCTAGCCATGCATCCCAAATCTCTGACGAGTTCTGATACCCTTGATATATGTAAGCATGGGCCTGGGAGATGAACCACTTACAGGTTACCTGTTTGCATCAGAGACATAGGTACCAAACCAGGGATGAATTTCCAGTTTCCCATCCAATTGCCCAAGTTGCACTTGAATTGGATTAGGGAGGAACTCTGATTCATATGGATGGGGAGCCTGTTCCATAGATGGGGTAGTTTCTGGGATACATACCTATCGCTTCAGCAGGTCCTATTTATATCACAGGCAAGGTTTAAGTCTTTACAATGGGTAATCCAGGTATTGTTTGTTTTGTGGATATGCAGGATGCCCATCAGAGTGGGGTTCGACAGTGCCCTGTATGCCAGGCATAGATCTCCCCTCAAAAGCCTGTAGGAGACAGAATACAGGGATAGGGACTTGAGGCAGTCTTCACAGGACATTTTACTTGTGCCGTGTATTCTTTTAGTGAGGAACCTCTGTGGACGTTCCAGTTGTTGGTTATGCCTGGTTAGGTACATATCAAAGGGGGCATTGTACTCAATGATAGGTCTGATGCATGCTAGATACAGTGGAACAATGACTTATTTGGACTTAGATGCCATACCTTTGTTTATAAGTTGCGCAATATAGAATGATTTCCTCACCACTGCAGACACGTGATGATCAAAGGCTAGATTATTATCTATGTGTGTCCCTAGGTCCCTGACTACTGGGTCAACTCTAAGGGGTGTGTTGTCAATGTGATAGTTACCAGGGATGGATGACTTCTCAAAGGATACTACTATGCATTGCTTGGCATTTAGTTTTAGTCCATGGCTCTGACACCAGTTATTTGTCTGTGTCAGCCCCTCCTGAAGAACATTTATGTCAGAGTGAGATTCAATGACAGCTCCTAATTTGCAATCATCTGCAAATCTAGATAGCCAGAGAACACTGACATTGGCCTTGACTTCTGAGAAGTAAATGCCAAAAAGGAGCAGTCCAAGGACTGATTCCTGAGGGACTCCACTTGTGACTGGCCTCTTTGTAGAGGTTGACTCCCCAGTTCTAACCTCATGGGTCCTGTCTGTGAGCCAGTTGACTATCCACTGGGTGACATATGAATTTGTACCTAACCTCTTGAGTTTGTCAACTCTGCCTTTTTACAGGATGCACTACACTAGTGCACTGTTCACTCTTTTCAATATCTTGGACTTGCTTGATATATAACCTGCGATCACTTACTCTTTGAAATTGCATTACATTATATCCTATTAATCATGAATTTCAACTCTACAGTTAACAAGTATTACCTGTATTTCAAGTTGTATTTTAATTGTGCTAGTTTGGATCATGCCTCAGAATAAATATGTATAAATGTGCTACTTCTTAACTGACCACTGAGATGGTTAAATGATATATAATGAACTAATTTATGATATAAACATATATGCTATTTTGTTTGTGCATCTGGAGAGCATCGGTAGAATAACAATGCAGTGTCAAGCTTGTCTCCATTTTTTTTTTCATAAGGAAACAAAAAACAACCTTCAAGCAACTGTGAATAAGTTTAAATTTATGTATTGAAGTTGCCATGATAACTGAAACAAATAGAAGCTTGGCTGAAAGCTTTCACTGGTAACAAGTCTTACTTCAGAAATAAGCATTAGAAAGTCACTTTACAACTGGGGGAACAAACGACTAAATGCTATGGGTTATGTAGACAGAATGCGTCACTATTATTTGCTTTTGACAGTAAAACAACTAGTGATGTAAATGCGATACCAGCAATGAGTCAGCTGTTACCTTTCAAACTGGGGCATTTTCCAGGCATGTTATATTACTTTCACAAAACCTGTTTGCTAACATGCCAGCGAGAGGCTGATTAAAGTGACAGCTGTGCGGGGTGACTTACTAGCTATTGTGTTATCCATTAAAGGAGAAAGTCATCATTATTTTGCTTTTCTTAAGCCTTAGTGAATGGCAAAAGGCTTCTCTAATCAAATGTAAACCTGTAATGCTTTCAGGTAAGATGCCTGTTCTACAGGTCTGGCCCACACAGTATGTACCCTAGGATTCTCTTCACATTTTTGGTGACTATAACATCTCAGTGGAGGAACAATAGTTATTTTACAAGGGAGAATCACCAGTGCAATACATGAATAGAGAGTATCTTGCAGGCAAAGAATAGATTGGCTACCACACACTCACAGCCAGATATCTATGCAGGGGTCTTGTTCTCTGACATGATGCTTTGCGTCAAAGAAAGAGTGGACAATAACAAGTAAGAACAGTGTTCAGCATTTCAAAAACTGTTGCATTTAAGGTCATTATTATTGCACCTTTTAAAGATCAGAAAGTCAGATAGTAACTGAACATTGCATCCATATATCCTGCCGAGATCCTCCAAATGCTATAAAAAATCACACCATAATGATCACATGGAATTCTGTTGGAGTAAGGAATTAAGAGTCCGGACTAGCAGTCTAGCACTGAATTAATACTGATGCCTAAATCCAAACCTTAACTGAAGTACCTACAAAGAACCCCACCTGTTTTTTTTCTTTACTCTTATAGGAACATTCATTATCTTCTTAAGACTGGAGTGGTGTCCTTCAAGGCTCCCGAGCCAGTGGAAACCACAACCCACGCTGCTAAAACCCTTACAAATGCCTTCTACGAGCACCTCCAGGAATGTATGGATCAAGCAATCCCTAATAAAATCAAGACCCTTTCCACCAAAGGCAAGCGCCCGGTCTGGTGGACTCCAGCCATAAACAAACTCTACAACAAGAGGAGAAAGCTACTACATGACAGAGCAAAATCCTTAAATGGGAAGGCATCTCTGATCAATACTAGCAAAAAACTACGATCACTCATAAAATCATCCAAGGCCAACTTTGAGAGAAAAATCGCTAATGACACAAAAGACAATCATAAAGCCTTCTTTAGCTATGTTAGAAACCTGGGTGGAAACTCCCAGATATGCTCAGAATTAGTCCAAAATGATAAAAAAATCACTGAACCCACAGACATTGCCACCATACTGGCAGACAGGTTCAGTGCAAATTTCTCCCTCCCTCCCCAAAGGAGAAATATCTATCCCACCAGAGTCTAGCCTCCCAAACATCTCAGATGCCCAGGTGAGAGCTGCTCTCTCTAAAGCAAAAACAGAGCATCAATGGGACCGGACGGTGTCCCCGGATGTGTGCTACACGAACTCAATGAGGAACTAAACCCACACATAAGGCTGCTGTTTAATCTTAGCCTTACTACAGGATACGTGCCCAAAGAATGGCGTGACGGCAACTGTGGTCCCACTCCACAAAGGCGGTGCTTCTACGGACCCTGAAAATTACCGCCCCATAAGCTTGACGAGCCTTGTCTGCAAAGCTATGGAGAGGATCATAATGGAACTCATAAATAAAGACATTGGGGACCTACAGACACTGGATCCTACCCAATTTGGCTTTGTCAAGGGCAGATCCTGCCTCTTGAACTTGGTCGACTTTCGAAACAGTCACTAAGGCCATTGATGAGGGTAAGGCAGTTCACACAGCCTACCTTGACCTAGCAAAAGCGTTCGACACAATACCCCACTCGGGCATCATAGAAAAGCTCACCAGCTTAGATGTAAACCTATATGTCACAAGATGGGTTGCAAACTGGCTCAAGGACAGAACACACAGGGTTAGAGTTGCTGGTGCCATGTCAGACTCTAAGCCGGTCACGAGCGGTGTCCCACAGGGCTCTGTCCCGGGCCCCCTCTTGTTCGGCATTTATTTTTCTGAAGTGCAGGCAAACATAGGGGGATTGTGGTTGACAAAATTTGCAGATGACTGCAAACTGGGCACCATAATTGACACTCCATCAGACACAGACATCCTCCAGAAAGGTCTCATAGAAATGGATAACTGGTGCCAGAGCCATGGCCTTAAGCTAAATGCCAAAAAATGTATAGTCATACCCTTTGGGAAAAACAAGGTAACCCCTAATTACCACATAGGTGGTAATCCATTAAACACGGAAGAAGTTATCAGGGACCTGGGGACCCAAGTTGACAGTAACCTCTCTTTTGACACTCACATTGCCAAAGTGGTTAGGAAGACCTTCTACATTGCCCACCTGATCATGAAGGGATTCACATCCAGATCAGGAGAGGTCATTGTACCCCTGTACTCTTCACTTATCAGACCAATGATTGAGTACAACGCCCCATTCGAATGTACCTTACCCGACACCTGCAGCAGTTGGAAAGACCCCAAAAGTTCCTCACCAAAAGGATAAAGGGGCTCAAACATATGTCATACGATGCCCGACTGAAGAAACTCTAGCTCTATTCAGTCGCATACCGTCTGCTCAGAGGTGATCTGTGCCTGACATACAAGGCCATGTCCAACCCGGAATTAATGGACATGCTCCACCTCAAAAATCCAAATCCACCAGAGCCACGAGAGCAAGAGACTTAAACCTCAACACGGATATAAATAGGACGTGCTGGAGGGACAGATTCATCACCCAGAGACTCCCTACACTATGGAACAGAATCCCAGTCCATGTGAGGCAGAGCCCCTCACTGACTCTGTTCAAGAGAAATCTTGACGAGTGGATGGGAGATCGTAGGTTTACCCCGGGAATCATCTCTGTATCACTGCTGGACAGAGGCACAGCAAATTAATGGGTATAGTATTCTCATCCTAAGGGGTGGTGAAAGCCACACACACTCTGGCTAGTCTTATAAATGCCCTAGGGCAGATAGCCTAGTATGAACCTATGAACCTATGAACCTTTGTGACAGAAGAACAAACTCTTTAGGATACAGTAGATCTATCAGATCAAAACTGAATCAACTCTGAAGAATATGGGAGCATATAGTCAGAACACCATCTGTGTCTACTAGGGAAATATATATACATTGAAAGAAACTGCATGGGTAACAGAACTGAATGAGGTGATGGTGGGCAATGTGTTCTACCGGTGACGCCTGTCTTTAGAAATAAATTTAAAGATAAGTGGAATGCAAAAATGAGGAAATACAAGAAGCTAAAGAAGAGAAAATGAAATTCCCTGTAGCAATTTCAACTATTTGTGTGGCAAAGCTTTTACATGACATAATTTTAGATCATGGTGTTTTCTAGCATTTGCAAATGAATAAATCACATTAATGAAGTCTTGTGTACAAATGTCCAAGATCTGAAGTTTCAAATTTTTGTACTGACAATTAGCAGATATGTAAGCTTATATTCACATTATGCACTGTGGAGTTGTAACTTTCAGCTTTTCTCCTACATTTACACCATATCCATCTACAATGACTTTATTACATGA
>NC_056748.1:519618706-519733706 GCF_019279795.1 Protopterus annectens | reverse complement strand
CCTATGTTACATTAATAAAATGGTAAGCTGGCAATATTGCAACAGGAATGGATGGCAAACTGGAAACAGGTTCATAGTTACGGGGGATCTCATCCAAAGGAGGACATACTCAGGACTGCAACACCT
This sequence comes from Protopterus annectens, assembly GCF_019279795.1. Taxonomy (NCBI): domain Eukaryota; kingdom Metazoa; phylum Chordata; order Ceratodontiformes; family Protopteridae; genus Protopterus; species Protopterus annectens. The sequence continues at coordinate 519,733,580 of NC_056748.1, read as the reverse complement.
TCATCACCCCTTAAAGTACACCAGAGTATCAGCAATCCATCTACATGACCTGGGAGTAGAAACCACAGCCTTCTGCATCAAAAGCAACAATTCTACCTTTGTGCTACTAACACTGCTTTCAAATTCTATAGCACAGTGATGAGCATTTGCTAAGCAAAACAGTTGCACATTGAAAACAGACAGCATGGGTAGCAGTAAACTTCACTTCCCATGAAGCTCACGATTCCTTGAAAATGCAGTGAAAAACTCATAATATCTTGAACATGCACAGAAGCTCACAATTCCTTGAAAATGCACTGAAGTAGTTGGTGCAGAGGATTTAGACTCTTATCTCCTGTAAACAAGGTACAGGGTTTGAGCGTGGTTAAATTAAGTAACCTGTCATTGTTGGCTAGAGCATTACACAAATATACACATCCCTCTCATTTGGAACAGGTAGAAGTACCTTACAGATACACTTGTTGCTTCACCTCTCCTGGCCAGTGGGCCCTCTTCCAGCCAATAGGCCCTAGGTAACTGTCTATGTCACCTAGTGTGGGGCCTGGCCCTGGTAAGTATTAGGTTAAGAATATTTTGTCCTCTAGTTGGGCTAGTAACAATCTGGTCAATTGAGATTTTATTTATTAGACATGAAAAAAGCTGTGCATATCCTACATTGGAAGTGTAGGCATTCCAGTCAATTGTTAAAGTCTTCCATAATGATGCAATTCATATTTATCAGGAGTTCACTCATGCTGTTTAGGAATCTGGCACAAACTTCCGGGGCCACAGAAGGTATTCCTGTAACAGGTGATAAACTGATTGTTGATTTTCGTTTTGTGTGATTGGAGTTCAGTAAGTTCAATTTTTGTGTAAGGGGGAATCTGTCTAGAGGTGATATGGATGTGTCACTCCAGCTACCACTGAGTATGAACACATGATTGGCAGTAAGCTCAGGTATGGAGGAAGTGCTTTCTTGCCATTTAAACCATGTGTCAGTGATTACACATATATGGAATCTTCCAAATGCAGGGGTGTCACAGATTCAGTAATTTGTGCTTTAGATTTCAGGCCCTGAGCAGAGCCAACTTAGTTTGACCCAGTTTTCATACTAATAACCAGGGAGGACAAGATATTAATGAATACAAGAGTAGAAATGCTAACCTTATAGTAGTGCTGCTCAGAACTAAACAAATGGTGGCCTTTGACACTGGAGCTATTGCACAATAAAACACACTCACAAACACTCCACACACAGCACCAAGCAGATCATATACGGCAGACAACACACCATTGTCTCACAATTACAGCCCATAAGGCAAAACAATAAACCAACACAGCCTACAAGGCATAACAATAAACCAAACATACTAGTCATTGGTGACACATTTGTGAGACACACCGACGTTCCCCTCACCAGGCTCAACAAGGAGAAGGTCACGGTCAGTTGTCTGTCTGGTGCCAGAATCTGCCACATCATGCATTCAGTTAAGTCTCTCCACAACAAGTACAAGTATGACTCGGTCATTGTCCATGCTGGTGTGAATGATTTGAGACATACCTCCATGGACTATATCAAGAGAGACATGATTGAGCTCTCAGAGTATGTGTCCCAGGCAGGTAAGACCCTAGCCCTAAGCAGCATCCTACCTTCACCAAGAATGACACCACAATACCAAAAAAAAAAAATAATTTACTTCAACAATTGAGTGTGATTCCAAGGGGATCCAGTATCTGTCTGCCTGGGATGACATGGTTGACAGGCCTCGGTGCTTTCCCAGAGATGGCCTTCACCTGTCACCCTTGTTATTCCAGATCCTGGCCAAGGCTCTTGCCTCCCCCATTGTGTCTTTTTTAGGCAGTGACCCAAACACAACATAAAAGATCTGTCAAAAACCAAATTGAAGGTTATGCTGTTTTAATGCTAACTCATTAAATCCGAGTGACACCTCCAGGTGCATTTGCAGTTAACTCCTACTAGTGTCTCTAGGAATCAAATATTACTTGTTCATATTTGCATCAATAATTCCAAAACCATGCTATGTACGAGATTTTAAAATATTTCATCTTAAAGCTGACACAGTAGCAAACTCAACTGCATTAATATTTGACATCTGTCTAATGCAGGTAAATAGATATTATTTTTGATTTTATGATATTCATTTATATAGATATAATTTTCACATTCTTCTAAATATCTCAACAGCCAAGTAACACAGACAGAACTCTTTACCCTCATGAGAATGCTGATATCTGTGCGGTCACTGAGATATGGTTTAAAGCTGCGGACAGCACAACGACAATGCAAGGTCATAATGCCCTCCACACATTTAGACCAGCTACTACACAAACAGAGACTAAAGGTGGAGGTGTCTCAATTTATATCAAAAAATAAATATACCTGAAAGCTGGTCAAACAGAAGAATGCACTTGAGGTTCTCCACCTTCAAATCACCATAGGTAAAATCAAATACCACTTCAAAGCAAGCTATAGGTCCCCCTCTATGACCTAGGAAACCCATACCATGTATTTAAACTTATTGGAAATGCTTACTATCCAACCCAATACCATATTCATGGGTGACTTTAATTGCCCCACTATTAACTGGGAATCCTATAAGACAACAAATGCACATGCACAGAGATTCTTGGATTTTGTAAATGCAAACTCCCTGGTGCAGATTATCAATACACCAAGCAGGGGTGAAACCATACAGGATATGGTTCTCACTAATATGGGAGAGTGTTGCACACCCCCTACTGTAATGTCTTCTCTGGTAAGGTCAGATGACAAAATTGTCTCCTTTGAAGTAAAAATAAAACCTGGACCCCCACTACTCTAAGGCTAACTTCCTGCTATTAAGTGATAACTTGGCAAAACCTGAAGCCCCCCATAAACACTGAGAACACTGCAGCCTATGCAGAACTGTTCAAAGAAATCCTATAAAAGCATGTTAATAGCTGCACAGAGACAGCTGTACCCACTAGGAAGAAGTACAGAACTAACTCAAGAAACAAGCCACCCTGGTGGAATCACATCAATAGGCTGTATAACAGAAGGAAGAAAATCATGGCAAAAATTAGGAGGTGCACACCTCGCAGGATAAATACACTCATTTCAAACTAAACAAATAACTCATATGACAAACAAAGTCTACCATAGCCAAATTTGAGGTAAATGTGGATACCCAGGCCTAGGACAACCAGAAAGCATTATGTAGCTATGTCTACAACCTGAAAGGCAATACACAATTGTATGCAGAGTTCATTGTTAATGCAGCCACCTCAGCCAGAAGATATAGCAAACTTACTGGCCAACAAATTCAGCTCCAACCTTATCCCCATCTCCCCCTCAACCTTCCTTCAGGAAATACCAACAAATATATCTTTCCCTGTTATCACTAGGGAACAGGTCATTAATGCTCTCTCTCTAAGATCAAGAACACTGCATCAATGGGCCCAGACAATATCCCAGGATGCCTTCTAAATAGCATGAAACATGACCTATCAGGGCCTCTGGAATTACTATTTAGCTGTAACCTCCTAACAGGCTTCATGCCTCATGAATGGAGAAAGGCAACAATCATCCCTTGGCTCAAAATTGGGCCATCCACACACCTTGGAAACTACTAACCCATAAGCCTCACTAGTCTCATATGCAAAGCCATGGAATGAATTTTCATGGAAATAATTACTAATGAAATAGGAAACCTCCAGACACTGAACCCAACTCAGTTTGGTTTCATCAAGGGCAGGTCATGGCTACTCAGCCTGATGGACTTCTTTGAGAAGGTCACCAAAGCAGTGGATGAGGAGAAAATGGTTCACACTGCCTACCTTGACATGGCCAAGGCATTTGACTCAATACCCCACTTGGGCATTGTTGACAAACCCAGGATGTTAGCTACAAACCCAAATGTCACACAGTGGATAGCCAACTGGCTCACAGACAGGACCCAGGAAGTTAGAATTGGGGAGTCCACCTCTACAAAGAGGTCATTTACAAGTGGAGTCCCTCAGGGATCAGTCCTTGGACTGCTCCTTTTTGGCATTTACTTCTCTGAAGTCAAGGCCAATGCCAAGTGGTCTCTGGCTGGCTAAATTTGCAGATGATTGCAAATTAGGAGCTGTCATTGAATCCCACACAGATACAAATGTTCTCCAGAAGGGGCTGACACAGACAAATAACTGCTGTCAGAGCCATGGACTAAACCTAAATGCCAAGAAATGCATAATAGTATCCTTCAGGAAGTCATCCATCCATGGTAGCTCTCATATTGACAACAAATCCCTTAGGGATGACCCAGTAGTCAGGGACTTAGCGACACACATAGACAGGAATCTAGCCTTTGACCATGATGTGCCCACATTAGTGAGGAAATCATTGTATGTTGCACAACTTATAAACAAATGTATAGCATCTAAGTCCAAGGAAGTCATTGTTCCACTGTATTCAGCATTCATCAGACCTACCATTGAGTACAGTGCCCCTTTGGTATGTACCTAACCAGGCATATCCAACAAATGGAATGTCCACAGAGGCTCCCCACTAAATGAATACAGGGCATAAGTAATATGTCCTATGCAGATCACCTCAAGGCCCTATCCCTGTATTCTGTCTCCTACAGGCTTTTGAGGGGAGATCTATGCCTGGCATACAGGGCATTGTCAGACCCCACTCTGATGGACCTCCTCCATATCCACAAAACAAATAGTACTGGAATTACTTGTTCTAAAGATGTAAACCTTGCCTGTGATATAAATAGGACCTACTTGAGAGACAGGTATGTAACCCAGAGACTACCCCATCTCTGGAACAAGCTCTTCATCCATGTGAAGTAGAGTTCCTCCCTAACCCAATTCAAGTGTAACTTAGACAATTGGATGGGGAACAGGAAATTCATCCCTGGCTTAGCATGCATGTCTCTAATGGACACAGGCAACCTGTAAATGGTTCATCTCCCAGGCCCCTGCTTGTAAATGGTTCATCTCCCAGGCCCATGCTTGTAAATGGTTCATCTCCCAGGCCCATGCTTGTGAATGGTTCATCTCCCAGGCCCATGCTTGTAAATGGTTCATCTCCCAGGCCCATGCTTGTGAATGGTTCATCTCCCAGGCCCATGCTTGTAAATGGTTCATCTCCCAGGCCCATGCTTGTAAATGGTTCATCTCCCAGGCCCCTGCTTGTAAATGGTTCATCTCCCAGGCCCATGCTTGTAAATGGTTCATCTCCCAGGCCCATGCTTGTAAATGGTTCATCTCCCAGGCCCCTGCTTGTAAATGGTTCATCTCCCAGGCCCATGCTTGTAAATGGTTCATCTCCCAGGCCCATGCTTGTAAATGGTTCATCTCCCAGGCCCCTGCTTATGCTTATACTTATCAAGGGTACCAGAACTTGTCAGAGATTTGGGATGCATGGCAATGCTTAAAAAGAACCTTGTTGTCATTAGCCTAGTAAACACCTATGGACCTATAAACATTATCATGGGCACAAGGGGGCACCTGGCTGTCTTAGCTGGTGCCATTCAGCAACCGGTAATGAGGGTACCAGAGGTTAAACAACAATTGTATTAGCCTTGACCTTGTATCATGCAAATGGTTAAACCCATTACTACACTGACACAGTTCTGATCGGTGACTTCTTCAGGTCAAGGGAGCACATTGTCTCAGTCTGTATGATACCTGTGTAAAACATATATGGATCCACAAGGTATAGGCATGGTATGTATTAACATTAGAAAGAAAATTGTCCTCACCATATTGGTGTATGACTATAACAGCTTTTTCTTCTCACTGTATATTGCTAGTACATAGTACATGTTGTGATAGCAGTCACTCACTGTGTTTATCTTCTCCTGTGAAATGTTAGAACATGAGCATATGCATACAGAAAGATGAACCACAAAGCAATATACAGAATAATAAAGTTCATATAACATGGGATCATCATTACCAACAGTTCAAAAAAAATGATGAGAGAAAACCCAGATATAGTAGTCTATGAGAAAAATACAGACATAGGATTGATCATTGAAATTGCTACACCCAGTGATTACTGTGCCTTACATATAGAGATACATAAAGTCATAAAATATCTAGATTTGTAAGTAGAAATGAGAGCAATGTGGGATAAAGACATGCAGGCTGTTACAATCGTAGAAGGAGCAATGAGTTTAACAAAAAATAAATTACAGTCATACTTAGACATGCAACCAGTCATGTAACCCCATATGAATCACATGAGGTGGCAAGTTGGGAACATTGTGGGCGTTGAGAAGAACATATTTGGCTAACATCAAAGACTGAAACTATACTAAAATTCTGGAATGCTAATTGTACCCTGTCCTAGGAAGGGAGCCATTCCCATCAAAGTACTGGAAACTCAAAATATTTGGAGAAGTTAAAATCAGAGAAAACATATAATGTGATATGAGAAGTGATACATCTAACAGAGGATGTCCAAATCCATCATTTTCTATACTCTCTGAACTGTGAGCTCAATCACCAAAAGCAGACACATCTTAACAAGTATGAGCATTACATTCACTAACATGTGTGTCCTGTTATATTCAGTTGACATGCAAATGTCATGTGCCCTACTACACTCAGCCTGCCTGCACGTCATGTGCCCTGCATATCATGTGTTCTATTGCACTCAGCCTGCCTGCATGTCCATTGTCCTGTTATAATCAGCCTGCCTGCATGTCATGTGCCTCGCTACACTCAGCCTACCTGAACATCATGTGCCCTGCTACACTCAGCCTACATGCAGATGTGATGTGCACCTCTACATTCAGCCTACATGAACATATCATGTGCCTTCTTACTCTGCCTTTCATGTCTGTTTTCCATCATCCCTATTCTGTTGCTCCAACAGCCCTGCCACAATGTAGTATCCTGCTGTGTCCCTTAGATGAGGACCTGATTTTCCTCATCAGTGATATTCACTTTCCAACACTACCTTGACATGAAAGTTTTCTTATTATTACTCAGAAGAACTGCATTCACTGTAAGCTCATAATGTAATCTAATGCTGACTGCATAAAGCAGTAGAGTACATATACCAATGAGATGCAACTGGGGTTCCAGATACATGTGTGTGCATATGTAATTCTCTGCATGCCATGCTTGTGAACATGTACTGCATCTGACAGAACTGCATCAGCAGTTCTCTACAGTGTTACTGTTTGCAGTGCACCAAGGAACAACTACTGATTGATGAGGGTCCGGATGTGTGAATGCTTTTCTTGGGCTACTGCTAACATGAAGGAATAACTGCTATAGAATCTTGTAATATAGTGCTTGAGTCCTAATGTTGTATCGGCACACTGAAAGTCATCCCAATGAATGGCTGCACATAGGGTGACATTGTTGTTACATATGAACTTGTTTGTATGTACTACACATACAACATGCCTAAACAGGTCTACATTATTCATCACAAGTTCACTTCAGCGAACCTCCCTTCATTGAACAAAAACCATCAAACATTCACTTCAGCAAATGTTCACTTCACTGAATGTGTTACACAGTGAAAGTAACTACTTGCTCAACATTTCCTCATAACACACACCGGTGTATTTTAAACCGAACCAGTGTAGGAGTCTGCACCCCACGCACACCCCTGAATTTTACATACCAACTTCGAGAACATGCTACAGTGGGGAAAAGGGCAAATTTCCTTATGTTGATCAACTAGTTCCTTTCTTTATGTAGATTCTAAACTGATGTAAACGTTCACTGAAGTGAACATTCACTAGTTTTTGTTTGATGAACAGCGGTTTGCTGAAGTGAACCTCTGATGATCTAATACAGACCTACCTAAACACACTCATGTAAAGCCTGTCTCATCCCAGTCAACATATTGTCATATGATTTTGTCTAATAAAACATTGCAGAGAGAGGTGAGGCATATCTCATCACCAGACGACGTCAAGTCCCAGCATAGGGTTACAGAGAAACCCAGCAATTCAGAATGTACCAATGTCAATCATATCATTCAACCTCTTAAATCAAGAAATATGAGCAAAGCCATAAAAATGGGTGGACAAAGGTCCAAAACAGGGACAATTTTAAATATTATATTCTAATCATAGAAATTTGACAGATTAGCAGGTTTTGCATTAGCTTGAAATTTCTGAAGGGTATGAAGTCTGAAATTCAAATGTTTTCCATTATTTTTTACTTTAATCCTCAATAATTTGCCAGTAAACCAAAACTTTTATGAGGAACAGAGAAAGAATACGAGACAAAAATCTGAACATTCTGTGAAAACCTGGACATTAATTCCAGGAGTGGCTACCTGGTCAGATATTATTTCATGATGCTGAGCATTGATTACATCTCATGGTCTCAACATATTTATTTATTACATTTTTAAATGTGATAGTATGTCTAGACCATGCAAGACCCCCGTTTAGCAGAATTCCAAAGAGAAGAGCTCCAGCAACTTAACATATAGATTCCCTAGGAGAACACTTCTGTAAAATTCTAAATTTCTGAGAACCTGTAAGCTAAACCATGAAAAAAGAAATATAGTGACATAAGGTGGAAGGACCTGAGCACTGTCATATGAAATATAGTGATATAATATGGGTGGATTTGAGCAGTGACATAAACCATAAAGGGATAGGAGGCAGGAGTACATATGAGCTGAGCACTGTCATAAGAAATATAGTGACAGAAGTCAGGAGGACCTGAGCAGTGTCATGTGAAATATAGTGAAATGATGTTGGTGTGATCCTGAGAAATGTCTCAAGAAATATAATGATATAATATAGGTGGATTTGAGCAGTGACATAAACCATACAGTGATATGAGGTAGGAGTACATATGAGCTGAGCACTGTCATAATAAATATAGTGGGATGAGCTGGGAGGGGCCTGTAGTACATGTATCAGATAGTTAATACTGCAGTTCAAATAGCCCCCCGTCTTTATGGTACATATGCATTTTGTGACTGAGTTTTGTGATCATACTAGCCACATGAGGTACGGTAATGGTTATGCATATCTATATTACAGACAAAGACACTGGCTCAGAAAAGTGCAGGACCAAGGTACTTTGCAACAGTCACCTTCATGACCAAGATGGTGAGTATATTTGGTAACCTATTAATATCTCATTGGTGTTTGAGTGTTATCATGCATGGCCTGCTGTACTGCACCTTAGAGAATGGGTAACCTGTATAACTGGCACCCTGCCTGGAGAACAAACATTAATGTACAGGTAGGTAATGCCCACTGAAAAACAAATCCACTGCTTTACAGCAGCATTTTAAAGTGCCGTGAAGCTCAGACAGTAAGAAAACTAATGGCTGCCATTATTTTATTTATTTAACATTTGCTTACTGGGAAAGTTCGACTTGGAATGAAGCTAATTTTCAGCCGAGGCCCTGGGAGAAATACTCTATACGCATGTCTTTGTGACATGGCAGGAAACAAGAGCACCTGGAGGAAACTCACATGAACGCAGGGAGGACTTGCAGACTCAGACACAGAAGGCACACCAGCTGAGATTCGAACCGGAAAACCTCTTGCTGTGAGGCAACAATGCTACTGCTGCAAGCTAAGCAGTGCTTTTGCTGTTTAGTTAGTATAAAATTAAAAGGAAATATAGAATATTTAAAAAAATTAAGAATATGTGTGTGTGAGTGTGTATGTCTGCATGAAAGTGAGAGTGAGATTGAGCGAGCCATTATATTGCACTTGATAAGCAGCGCTTTTGTTTACCAACTGTAAAATTAAAACAAAACTTTTAAAAAGTAAGAATGAATATGTGTGTTTCTGTGTGTGTATTTAAGTTTCTCTGTGTGTGTGTGTGTGTGTGTGTGTGTGTGTGTGTGTGTGTGTGTGTGTGTGTGTGTGTGTGTGTGTGTGTGTGTGAGTGTGTGCATGCCTGTGTGTATGAAAGCAGAAATGCGTGTGCGTGGTTTTTGTGTGAGAGAGAGTGAGATCACTCAACCGGTAAGTAGCAGCAGCAGTTAGGAGATGGAGGTATGTGTATCTCTCAACTACTTAGCTCAAGAAATCTGGGTAAAGCCTAATATAAAGGGGGTACCATATCGTTCAAATGTCCAGATATTGACCTACTATTTATTGGATCATTTCTTTTAAAATGTGTGTTTTTCTAGCAAATCATACAGGATTGAAGTCACTAAATGGAGACAGACTATTGAGTTTAGACGTCTTATCCTTTAGAATTTTCAAAAATGCATGCCAACACAAATCATGTTATTTTAGTGACTTTATAAGTCTGTAAGAGCAATATTTAAAATCTGTCCCTAATTTTAGACCTTTGTCCCCCCATGATTGTGTAATTTGTCCAGATTTCTTGAACTTAGAGGATGATAGATATGGATAAACAAAAGCTAAAAATAGGAACAGATTTTAAACATTGCTGATATAAAATTAGAAAGTTGCTAGAATAAAAGGATTTGTTTTAGCAAGCATGTTCAGAAGGAAATACTCTCTGAACCTCAAATGTGTCATTATTTATTGACTTAAATCCCCAATGGTAAATATCTGGACATTGAAAATCTTACATTTTGGATGTAAAATATTTCCTCCAGCACCATTTGCATATAATTAAGTGGAAGTCTGAAACATTAGGTGGAAGAACTATTTTACATAAACAATATAAACAATAATAATAATAATAATAATAATAACATAGCAATAAAAATAAGTAAAACACAGCAATTTTACTGACTTCCCATTTTTAAATTTAAGACTGAGGGTTTGTATTAACACCCTTCCAGGAATGTAGAGGTGGGTGTTAGTTACACAGAAACACACATCCTGTTGAGCATTATGACAAACTATGGATGTCAGCACCCATTGTGTTATAGTCTGCACTGGAACTGTGAATGTGACAATATACTCCATGCAGCATGTCTTGAAGTAAGTTCCAACACCCAATACCATTGTGGTTTCTCACATAAAAAAGTATGAGTTTGGACCTAGTTCCTTTCTGGAATCATACAATTCTCTGTATCCATGTATGCCATGGCAATTGTGGCTGCTTCATATGACTTATGGATGTTAATTAAGAGCTTCTTACACAACTGCAAGCCATCTTACCTCTCAAGGAAAACCTACCCTAGCAACTAGTGCCCTCACACCTCAGAATATTCCATCCCCATTTTTACCCTAAAATCCTCTCAAAATGCACACATAATTCAAACCACCACAAGCAGCTTTCGTCTGTTTATCATCTAGTCCCTAGAATTGAGAATCAGTCCAACTTTCTTGAAAAGGTAAGCTTCTTACAAGTCACTGTTTCCTTTACCTTACTAATGTCAACAATGTTCTTCAAACTTTTGTATGAAATGTACTGCCTGTCAATAAAAGTTGAATAAAAACCTCCTTGTAATATGTTTTCTACAGATATCCCTTCAGCCATGTTACTGAAGAAAAGAGCTTTATCAGGATTGTGCCTGTGAACTGGCACCATCTCTCTGCTGACCTAAGAAAACTAATTTATTACAACAAATTTAGATAAAACACAACAGCTCAAGTAAAATACATCTGCTGTTATAACTACGTTATTGACAATGTTTTAAAAGCATGTTCCCTTATAGCAGCAACGTCACTTAGTTACAACTGTCTACCTTAACGTTCAACTAAGATTAAGCTTTTAAATATGGAAATAGCATTTTTTAATATTTTGTTCTTGAAAATTGTATAATGTACTTATTCTGTGAGATTACTTGGTTAAATCAATAGTCATTATTATAATTTTGTAAAATTGATGTTGAAGTGACACCAATTCCACATAAAATGTAACAAGGGGGTTGATGATGATGACTACAGAAATTGTTTACTTACACTTTTATATTATATTATATTATATTATATTATATTATATTATATTATATTATATTATATCATATTATATTATACTATATTATATAATTTTTGTATCTTTCATTCCAAGTTGAGCAGAAAGGCATGCGTAACAGAACCTATCAGTGTAATACAATGACCATGCCATGGGCACATGGGCCAGTGCAATACCAAGACCATGCTATGGGCACATGGGCCAGTGCAATATCATGACTATGCTATGGGCACATGGGCCATGGGCACATATCAGGAACAGGCTTACGCATTTTCAGTGAGAAGCACCTTCTCCCAAATTACACTCTACTGGCCATTGTATCTCCGAACTGCCTCCCAAAATGTCAGTCACCTCTTCCTGATTTAACTAATCACACAAAGTACTCTCTCTTAAGGCCACAGTTCAATCAATACTTAGTAAAACAGTTTGACTATAATGGTCCATCTAAAGGGCATGTCATATAAACTGATATCTCAAAGTGTGTAGTACCTTTACCCCCCCATATACTATATCCAATAGATTAATTCAGTCTTTGTAAATTGTGATTCAAATTACCATGCCATTACTGCTGTAAAGTTACAACGCATAATCTAATCCCCTCTTTCATCATTACTGCTGTAAAGTTACAACACATAATCTAATCCCCTCTTTCATCATTACTGCTGTAAAGTTACAACACATAATCTAATCCCCTCTTTCATCATTACTGCTGTAAAGTTACAACACATAATCTAATCCCCTCTTTCATCATTACTGCTGTAAAGTTACAACACATAATCTAATCCCCTCTTTCATCATTACTGCTGTAAAGTTACAACACAATCTAATCCCCTCTTTCATCATTACTGCTGTAAAGTTACAACACAATCTAATCCCCTCTTTCATCATTACTGCTGTAAAGTTACAACACATAATCTAATCCCCTCTTTCATCATTACTGCTGTAAAGTTACAACACATAATCTAATACCTCTTTCATCATTACTGCTGTAAAGTTACAACACATAATCTAATCCCCTCTTTCATCATTACTGCTGTAAAGTTACAACACAATCTAATCCCCTCTTTCATCATTACTGCTGTAAAGTTACAACACAATCTAATCCCCTCTTTCATCATTACTGCTGTAAAGTTACAACACAATCTAATCCCCTCTTTCATCATTACTGCTGTAAAGTTACAACACATAATCTAATCCCCTCTTTCATCATTACTGCTGTAAAGTTACAACACATAATCTAATCCCCTCTTTCATCATTACTGCTGTAAAGTTACAACACATAATCTAATCCCCTCTTTCATCATTACTGCTGTAAAGTTACAACACATAATCTAATCCCCTCTTTCATCTTACTGCTCTCAGTTAGCTTTCCTAACCTGGCGGCTATCACTCATATATCCACTACTTCTCCTACCTTCATTCTGTTCTGCCTTTATCTATTCCAGTTATGTAACTGTATATATATTTGGTTTGTTAGATCTTTTATGCATATACTGTTTGTCAGATTCTTTACTGTGACTGCGACCTGCCACATTAATATTGTATGTGACAGTGTCTTTGGACAAGGATTTGTGCATCACACTTCATCTAGTTTGCTCTCTGCATGGCTCATCACTTTTTGTGGTTGTGGTCCCTATTTTTCAATATTGATGGACATCTAATTCTTACTCAAGTCATAAATATGGTGTGTGCATATGTGCGTATGTATGTCTATATGTAGGTGTGTGAGTGAGTGTGTATATGTGTACGTGTGTGTGTTTGTAAAACATCCTTTTTGGTATTCCATTGATTTTGCATTTTCCACAGTTTTCTGCCTCAGACTTTGCATGTGATTCATGACACATAGTTCTTGCAAGGTTTAACACTGGACAGTCTCTTTGAGTCATCCACTTATAAGATGGAATTCCAGCATTCTCATATTGCATTTTGGTTTGCAAATCATGCAACATTTAGGAACCCATTTATCAACATTCTACAATATTTTCAAGTATATCTAAATCCTGCAAGGCTCATTAATACATCTTTGTCCAAAGGCTCATACCCTCATAGGAATTACAAAGCAACAAGTACGTCATTGATCTGTATGAGACTTCCCAATACCTGCTCTCATGAAGTACCCACTGCTTTTAGAAGGGGAAAACAGGTCTGGCATAGACTGAATATGCAGATGCTTATCCAGTCATCCAGGTTTGTCTTAAAAAATGTGAGGGTGTCTTTCTATTTAACATGCAATAAATGTTTATTCCAGTAATAGGCAAAACATTAGCTAATATATTTGTACCCCCAGAATGTTTTATTTATATACTGGTGAAGATTTAAATCTTAATGCTTTAGAGATAACCGATAATTTGAAATATCAACAGCATCTGGTCTTTTGGAAAGTAAAACATAAAATAACCTTATTTGTTCTTTCTGAAGAACTTATGTTCTGAAAGGTCCATTTCAGTATTTTATAAAAAAGGTGGGATGCTATCTCTACTTGAAATTACTTATGAGAAAGGCCATCTTTCTTTTGGCCCAGACTTCCTTGCATTTTTTTTTCTGTTTATAAGTACTATAAGAAACCAAAATCATCTCAAAATAATTTCAATGTTCCAAAAATAGACAAAAACAACTTTTTCAAAATGCAGAGTACAAGGAAACAGATTCCAGTGACTCTATTTAGATCTTGACATTTCAAAAGAGCTTTTTTAAGTTTATCATTTTTTTTTCATTGCTGCAAATGACATTTAAAATGGAAGTGTATGGAAACAGAATGTCCCTCATGAAACAGGATGTTCCAACACAGCAGAAAAAAAGTTTCTTATTTGCATGACCCTTTTTCTTATTTCATTGCAATAATTTTCCCAGCATCTCCTGTCTTAAAGGGCATCTTTAATGCCAAACCTCGACACTGATGTCTTCCTTCACAGCTGTGTAGTTCCCTTTCTTTTTCTTTACCTTTGTTTATTTCTTGTTTGTATTACTGTGTCTTGTAAAGTATGTGAAGAATCCTGTATAATGATGCAGTCACTTGTTAGGTGAGTAATTGATCTAGTACCTAGGCTTTTTAAACATTTTGCCTCGTTGTCTACCGCTCTCTTCCTATATACCAGCTATTTTTTCACAACTGTACTTTATGGGTTGTGCAGGTATGTAAACATATGGTTCTGCTACAATGATTTGAATCACAAACACTCAAAGCCCACCATCTCAAAGCCAGGGACTTTAGAGTCTTGTACTTCATACAGGGGGCTGCTAGGGATTGAACTCGAACATGAATTCAAGTTGGTAAGTGCTGTAGCCATAAGGGAGTGGGAGATGGATTTTATATTTAGATAGTGGGAATGGAGTTCTAGGATGAGAGAGTAACTGGGGAATTTAAGTTTAGGGAAGGGGTATGGAGTTTTAGATCTAGGGAGTGACTGGGGACATTAGGATTAAAAAGGGGAAGCAGAGTCTTAAGGTAAGGGAGCAATGACTCTGGTTGGGAACCGAGTGAGAGTTTTAGAGTTAGAGTTAGAGTTAGAGTTAGGATTCTAGTAGGGCTATTCAGTTTATAAGGTCAGGTTTTGGCAGGGCTGTGTAGAAATTGGAGATTGGGCTAGTGAGAATTCAAGTACTTGTTTTTTCAGCAAGTGTGTTGTGACCTACTAGCTCATGTGCACCTGTAGTAGAACCAAACTTATTGGTCAGAACGTATCACATGACTATTGAAAATCTTACCATAATCAACAAGTGAGACATGAACTATACAGCTGTTGTAAGTAGTAATACTAGTTTTAATTAAAAGTCTTTTAGCATAATAATGTACTTCAGGGTGAGAGTTATGGTGGATTTATGCATGCATGGTTTTCTCTAGAGCACCACTCACTGACAACACTTGTTAAATAACTTTCACCAAATGTGTGAGTCACTGAATTTATTTTGACAACTAGCACAAACTACACTTTATGTAACATTAAGAGTTAGGAAGATGCAATAACATGTATCATGGCGGCATCTCAAAATATATTATGGGGGTTTACCATCTCTACGTATTTACTACACGTTATTAACTTCAAGTCAAAATAAAAGTAGACAGAGTACAAGGCACTAAAAGGACCTCAGTGACATCAGATAAACAAGCCAAACAACAGCATTTCACAAATTCCCTGAACAACAATATGTGATGAAATGCTATGAATATAATAGTATATGCTGGCAAATTTACTTCAGTTCACTTTCCTAGCTCATTTGAGCAATCTCTATGAATTCCCAAGCCAGGTAAATAATCTCTGAAGCATGGCTTTGTCCTGGCCCAGGGCATCTACCTCGTGGCATATGCCTGGAATACTTTGTGTGGGGATGCCTTGGTGATACCCTTAGAACAGACCAGCACTTTCTCATCTGGCTTCTCCAGTTCCAAAGAGGCAGCAACTGAGTTCTTACACAATTCTGGATCACTGAGTAAGTTCTGCTGTTGCAGACAGAAAGTCCAGTGACACTCCAGGGAAATATCCTTTCTGTCACCTGTAAATCTTTGATTTTATTCTGCTGGGGACTACACATGGATTGCAGTGTTTGGTATCTAATGAAAATAGATTCTTAGAGGAGGTAGACAGTTTAAAACAAATGTTTATTCAAAGAGAATACACAATAACTATGGTTAATGAAATTATTTTTGATGTTAAACAGAAAATGGAAGACTTTTTATATCTCATTCTTAGGAAAACACTGGAGGTCTGGTATAAAACAAGTGACAGTGACAATTACAACAAGACTATGTTTTTAGGTTATCCTGAAGACAATAGTCACATACAAATATTATCAAACATCACTGACATGTATTTGATTTTATAGAGGGTATGACACAGAAATAGTGCAGGAATCCAGTATTTGTTCAGAAAGTTATTTTTAATACTAAAAGACATTTGGAGATTGGAGACGAGTTCAGGCATTTAATCTTAATATATGAATGTTTAAATGTAGGACATGCAGACAGTGAAAACATATCAAGACTGGTAAATTTGTAAGATTCTGGGCAAATGTGGCAAATACAGATACAGGATTTTTTAATTGTAATTGTAATGGAATAGTATATTTAGCAGTATGATTGTCCTGCCCTGCAGTTTACATTGTGAAAACTGAAAATATATTGGAAAGGTGTATTTATCAACATTATTCAGCTATTAAGAATAAAATAAATGTAGCGCATTAGCAAAGCACAGTTTGATTTCCGCAAATTTTAACAACTTCGTTTGTTATTTTGAAAGAGGTGGATAGATATATTAGAGGGGGATAGTGGGGTAATTTATTGTTATAGAGATGACAGAAAGGGAGATCGGGGTGATTTATTGTTATAAAGATTGCAGAGGGACAGCTTGAGATAATTTATTGTTATAGAGATGTAAGAGGGGGGGACAGGGTTAATTACTGTTATAGAGATGTTAGAGGGAGAGATTTGGGTAATTTATTGTTACAGAGATGTTAGAGGGGAGATTAGGATAATTTATTGTTATAGAGATGTTAGGGGAGACTGGGGTAATTTATTGTTATATAGAAAACTAGTATGGCAAATTTTATTTGAAGCTGATAAGTCTGCGAGGTTGAATTAATCTGTATCCATTAACAGTATATTGCATATAAAGAACAATGTTGTTAAATTCATTTTATCGTGGAGTTGTGATCACATGACATTCAGTCATTGTGTAGTTAATGCCATTATCACTGTTAATTTTATTTTAATGCAGTCATGTATTTTTCTTGGGTGAAAGCACTTAATATTTTATTAAACTTGTTTTTAGTTTTGTGGGACTCATCTGTGTGGTTGGTTTATTTTAGTTATTAGTTTTACTCAAGCCTTTCAATTGGTTATATGACTTTGCTGCTCCTTTTAAACAGACTGTGATCATTGGTGAGCACAGGATAATAGGATGGTGGGAGCTTTAACTCAACTCCTGGTTCGTATTTCACCATCATCAAAAATGCAGTATCAGCAAAAGTACGGTCACTCTTCAATACCTTCCTGGTCTTATTATCTATATTGCTACTAGTCACAAAAAGAGCTTAAAGTACTTAAACTGCCCCCACTCATGACAGTTGACATGCACCCCCTCCAATCTACAGAAACCAATCCGTTCTTTCCTGGGAGAAAACTGCCATCATATTTCATGGGTGATTACTTGGCAAACAATCCCACAGGGCCCTTTTTAGCCTTGTTCTGCTTACAAAGTTGAGAATCAAACTCTGTACCTTGTGTCTGTAATGTAAGCACCTAAACCTTTATGCCAATCCCAAACCCATTTCATTAGAATCATTCCCATTTCAGTCACTTCACACTCACTAACGGAGGATGTACTGAAGGTGGTGTTCAGATGAAACTAAAAGCAGCATATTATTTGAAACAGCTGGGATGTCGTCTCTCTGTCTCCAAATCAGACATTCACTCAACCTTAGTTGTATCTTGATATCCTCTCCATGATAATAGGAGGCAGGAGTTGTGATAACATGTAACCTCTGAGAAGTCTAACAGTTACCGTGAATGATTCTGACTTAATGCCCTTAATTCAAGCACAGATCTCAGAACATTGGCTACACTGTTGCAGAGACATGTTTCTGTGATCCCAGTTTGTAAGTCAACGTTTAGTTAACTATGATTGTATGCTTGTGTTACCTGTTACACACTGAGCTTACAGCTTTACTATCATCATTCACTCACTGCTTTGGCTCTTCTTCCTCCAATCAGTCAGGTTTGTTATCATTGTATGTGTGATTAATTTGGCATCTATCAGCTGAAGAGAGCTTTATCAAAACAAATTGTTGGACTGTCACTGATTACGTTGTTGTAGTCTGAAAGCCCTTTGTTTAGATTGTTCAATGCGTAATTTATTTATGTATTTATTCCTGTAGAAAATAAAGATAAGTAAATGAAAATGGCTAATGCTTTACAGATTACTCTTGCTGACTGGTTTGCATTATAAAGTCATTCATTCATTTAATCCACTGCTGGGTCACATAGGCATCACCATCCTGGAATGCAGTAGGTACAAGACATGGAGACTTACAATGAATGGGGTGCCACCTCATTGCAGGATAAACACACACACACACACACACACACACACACACACACACACACACACACACACACACACACACATGCACACACACACACACACACACACACATACACACACACACACACACACACACACACACACACACACACACACACACACACACACACACACACACACACACACACACACACACACACACACACACACACACACACACACACACACACACACACACACACACACACACACACACACACACACACACACACACACACACACACACACGCACACACACACACACACACACACACACACACACACACACACACACACACACACACACACACACACACACACACACACACACACACACACACACACACACACACACACACACACACACACACACACACACACACACACACACACACACACACACACACACCATATAAACGTACAGGCAATGTGCAGGATTGCTACTTCACCTATAGCATATCTCTGGGATGCTGGAAGAAACCAGAACACCTCATGAAATGCTACAAGTGGGAAAGGATGGTTGTGCAGACTTCATGTAGAAGGAGGTGTAACTAAGAAGTGATCAGGAGAAGCAGGTTCTGTGTTGTAACAATGCTAATGGCTGTGCCACTGAGCCCCCTGCTTTGTATTATATAACAGTTTCTATACATTGTATAGTAGTAGGATTAGAGATACATTTTTTCCATATTTAAGTACGTCATCCACTGGCCCCCCCCCCAGTAGCAGCCTCATCACTACCCAAAAGCCTGGTAATGCTCACATTGCTCTGACATAACAATCATGCCTTGCTGGCTGTGGTTTGTGAAGTGTTCCCATACTGTCAGTATGCTCATTCACTCACACCTTCACATATTTGGTATAACTTGTGTACCTGAGGTGTGGAGTGTGTTCATGTTGGGTATAAAAATATTATCTAATTATTAGAGGTATAACTCTTCGTAACCCATGAACTACAACATAGGTGGTAGTATACTTAACACTGAAAGTGTGATAAGAGACCTTGGGACACAGGTGGACAGTAGTCTCTCCTTTGATAATCACATCACCACAGTAGTCAGGAAATCCTTCTACGTGGTGCACCTCATCACAAAAGATTTCTCATCCAGAAAAAAAGAGGTCATTGTTCCCCTCTATTCATCACTCATTAGACCCATTATAGAGTACAATGCCCCTTTTGGTATGTACCTCACAAGACATCTACAACAACTGGAAAGGCCGCAGAAATACCTCACAAAGAAGATTACCAGTCTTAAACAGATGCCCTACGCAGACCGTCTCAAAAAACTTCAGCTTTACTCCATCGCATATCGTCTACTCAGAGGTGATCTCTGCCTAACATACAAAGCTATGTCAAACCCAGAGCTGTTGGACATGCTCCACTTAAAGAAATCCCAATCCCTCTGAGCTACACGCTCTAGGGACCTAAACCTTGTCACCACAATAAACAGAACATGCCGGAGGGATAGATTCCTGTCCCAGAGACTTCCCATACTCTGGAACAAACTACCTATCTATATCAAACAAAGCTCCTCATTAGCACTCTTCAAGAAAAATCTTGATGATTGGATGGGAAATAGGAAATTCACCCCAGGGATCACCTCTGTGGCTCTGCTCGACAGTGACACAGGAAGATAATTTTCTTGGGTGGCAAAAGCCAGCGTACCTTTTTGACTGGGCTTGTATAGGCCCCAGGGCTGATAGCCTAGTACCTACCTATGAACCTATAACTTAGGGCAGATATTTATTTTTTTAATTTTTTATACAGCTGACATTGCAGGGCAACAGGAGACAAAACCTAAGAACTCTAAAGGCAAAGAGACTGAAGTGGCAGTGAGTTGCCAGGGAATGACCTTGTGCACAGAAAGTTATACAAGTTATATTTATTCTAAAGAAAAAGGACATCAGGTGGCAGGAAAGCAAGTACCATGTGCACTCTTTACTGGAAGTCAGTAGAATAGGTCTGAGATCTGTGGGAGTTACACGGTTATTTAGATTTTACCTTCTCTCCTGACCTAGACTGGCTGAGTACTGTGGTCAGGAAAGTCTAATTAAAAAAAAAAAAACATTATTTAATTACTATACTGGATAAATTCAACTCTGTGAACCTGCAAAAACTGTACCATGCAAATGAGTTTAAATTTACCTTTTAACAATGCTGCTCAACCCAAAAGGCAGTTCGATATACTTTTTGGCTCCATGGATTCAATCTTCGCTTCAGTTCTGTAGCCATAGAACCTTATTGCTGTTAGGTCATACACCAGTGATAGTAATAATGAAAGAGGAAGAGACAGAAGAATTTGCAGGCTTTGGAAGCTGAAGTCATCACTGCTACAGAAGGATTTATACCACAATAAAGTAAAGAAGCAATTCAGGATGATGCAAGGTAGAAATCACTAAAATTATTTGCAAAGGAAGCATGTAAAAGGTGCCAGACACACTCTACAATTTACTGTGACTTGCAAATAGTCAGCAAAGAAATTGGGATGATCCATCAAGAATAAAAACAATACTCTTTTATGAGATTGTACAATAATTTTTATGTTCAAGATGGTAAATAAGCAATGCTGGTGTTGTGTCTTTCGGCTTTTCCCGGTTAGGTTTAGCAAATTATTTTAAGATAAGACTTGGAAAGAATGTATTGTTTCTATGAATAGACAGATAAGGCAATTTACTGTTTGGTATTTATGACATCAGAAGAGAATTTTGTATTTTTTTCTAGGATAGCATTGTCAAGGGTGAGTGGTTTGGAGATTAAGCCACCTTCTGAATTGGCTACTGGAATGCCTATATCCTAAATGCAATTCAGTCAGCATTTCTGGAGGGACACATTTCTTTTTCAGAAATCCATTCAGAAATTAGTTTTTTGCAGACTGTCACAGCCCAGGACCATTCATTGTTAAAATGTAGAGTTTTTTAATTGATTTATTTGTGCTTGTTGACTGGAGAGGTGAAGTGGTCCAGCAAAGACAAATGTATCTTCAGGAATGCAGCAGTGTTAAACAGTTAATAAAAAAAACAGAGAAACTAGAGGTCTTAAAACTTCGTTGACGAGCTCAGTCACACTAATTTCTAAAAATCATGAAATCCAAGAATTGATAACATTAAGACAGTTAACTGTACCCATTATAAACAAAAAAGTGATATGTGTAATACTTAACGAAGATATATACATTTCTGTTCAAAAACCTAAACAGAGCAAAATGTTTAGTTTACTAAACAAGGGTAATACTGTCCAGCTGAGTAAAAGCATGTGAGAAGAGGTTTTCCTACCACCCATCAAGGAACACTTTTTCAGCTGTTTATAGAAACTTTAATATTGAAATCAGTGAACCAAAAAGATACAAAAACACAAAAAAATATTTTTTTGCAGAACCCTGTGCATACCCCTACCCAAATTATATATATACCTACTCTACTGTTTCACCACACAGGAGAAAAGGGAAAAACCTCTAGGAAAGCACTCTGCTGGCTTGTACAACACAACACATTGCAGTGAAATGCACTGTGATATTAAATATTCAAACTAATGCCACTCGACCAAAATTGCAGTGATCACCTATAACTATGCTGTGGATCTATGTACAAGTGTATATAATGAATTCATGTGCAGTATACATTGGAATATATATATATATAAAATGTATTAATGACTATAATATATGCAAGTATATATATATATATATATATATATATATATATATATATATATATATATATATATTCTGTATTCATGTGTACAGTATATACATGTATATAGAATGTATTCATGTATACAGTATGTATAGGTATATATATAAAATGTATACATATGTACAGTATATACAGGTATATATTACGTATTCATGTATACAATATTACACAGATATATATATATATATATATAATGTATTCACGTGTATAATGTATACTAGTATATACAATGTATTCACGTGTACAATATACACAAGTATATATACTGTAGCCATGTGTACATACCTCTCGACTATCCAGATTTTTGCAGAAAGTCCAGATTTTTGCCTCATATTTTTGGTCTATTCCTCATAAAATTTGTGATTTTCTGGCAAATCATTGTGATAATCAGGTGATTGAAATCACTGAATAATGACATACATTTGAGTTTCAAACGTCAAAACCTTCAGAAAAATGTATATTAACACAAAGCCTGTTATTCTAACAACTGTCTAAGTTTAATATCTGTCCCTATTTTTGGACCTTTAACCCCTCATTTTGTCAGGCCTTGTCCAGATTTCTAGCACTAAGAGGTTGAGAGGTATGTGTACAGTATATACAGGTATATACAATGTATTCACGTGTAAAGTATATACAAGTGTATATAATGTATTAATGCGTACAGTATATACAGGTATATACAATGTATTCATGTGCACAGTATACACAGGTATACATAATGTATTCATTACAATATATAAAGGTATATACAATGTATTCATGTGTGCAATATATACAGGTATATATAATGCATTTATGTGTAGAATACATACAAGTATAAACAATGTATTCATGCGTACAGTATATAAAGGCATATATAATATATTCATGTGTACAATACATACAAATATATATATATATATATATATATATATATATATATATATACATATATAAATATAATGTGTTCATGTGTACAGTATATACAGGTATATGTAATGTATTCATGTGAATAGTATACACAGGTATATACAATGTATTCATGTGTACAGTATATACAGGTATATACAAAGCATCTGCTTATGTATTTATGTGTAAAGTATACACAGGTGTATATATAATGTATTCACATCTACAATATCTAGAGGTATATATAATGTAGATGTGTAGAGTGCTGTAGGTACAGTACCTTAGATTGGTCAGAAGAACTACATGTGGCAAAGTAGTGTATGCTAGAATTGTACGCCTTGGCTATAACGTAAGAACATTCATACTCCTTTTTAAGGTGGACTTTGATTTTTTTTTTCTGAGGAGAGAGTTTTTACTTTTCCAAGATCAGGAAGCATAATATTCCAACTGGTTGGAGTAATCTTAGAGTAAGCTTTCATGCAAGCAGCTAGAATAAAGCAAAGTCTATGCTTGATTGTATAGACTGAAGAGTAAAAGAATTTGTAACATTTTTAAGGGGGGAGGCACAACATTCAATGGGTTTGAAAGATGTATTTGTTGTTAACAATTTCCATAATATGATGAAGTCTTTCTGGAGAAGTTTGTTCAGGGGATGGGGAAATGTGGGAGCTTTGTTGATACGAATATCACCTGTGCAGAAAATGGCATTTACTTCAGGAAGGTCATTTCTAATGTTGCTGACAAGTGAAAACAAAGAAGGCCTGGAAAAGAAAGCTGAGAATTACATTTTGTAAAGTAGGTAGAATCAGAATTAGTCAACAAATTTAATGAAACTCTGACATCTCGGCCAAAGCCTTCAAAGAGTATCCTTGAAGGCTTTGGCTGAGACTTCAGAGTTTCATTAAATTTGTTGGATATACTGGTGGTTGTTTCTATTTTGCTACATGGCAACTTTTTATTTTGTGCAGCGTTAGAATCAGAATTATTATTGTGTGCTACAATGCAGGAGGAATTATTATTAAGGAAAACCTCATTTGAGAAGTCATAGTCACTGAGTTCATCTAGATAAAAGATTATAGTCAACATTTTCAAAAGCTTTTTCTAGCTCTAGAAATATGGCACCAGTAAGTAGACCTTGACCCAGGTGAGATATAGTTTATTTTAGGGGAGAATTTATGACTCTGGCAGTACTGTATGTGGGTTGGATAGCATGTTGTCTATCTGAACATATGTCATACACCAGGATATATTATAATATTTAACCATACTATATTTTTCTTTTATTGTTGCAAATGTCAGAAATTAAACTGGGGAGGAGATTTTGTCAATGGTATGATGAGGGTATGTTGAGATTGTATGGTATGGATTTAGTTGTTAGTGAGACATTGTAAATATAAGTTAATGGGTTGCAAAGTGTGCTGATACCTAGGATCAGGAATGTTTGGTATGGGATATTATCATCCTGTCATTGTGTGAAATGGTACATAAACAGGTATTCTGTTTTTAAGGAGTGCCTTAATTGCTGAGTCATCGCCTTACTAAAAAGTCTTTCGGCTTTCCCCAGTTAGGGGTCGCCACAGCTGAACTCTGGTCCAGTCATGATTGGCTGTGGATTCTACGGTGCTGAGTTGCCAGCCCAATGCCCAACCTTCAACGAAGGTACGCCCATTCACGCTAGCACCTACCTGCATGTCTTTAATGTCGCTCGACTGCGAGGAGGACATGCAAACTCCACACAGAAGGTGCTCCAGTTGAGAACGAATGAGTCATTGTCTTACTAATGTGTGATAACCCTAACCCTGCCCTTAATCCCAAATCTACACCTTATCCTACAAAAGAATAATTTCCCTAATAGTACAGCTAAGCAAGGCACAAATACAACAGCATGCACAGACACACAGACACACATGCACACACGCACACACACACGCACACGCGCACATGCACACACACACACACACACACACACACACACACACACACACACACACACACACACACACACACACACACATATATACAGTCATACACTCACAGATACAGACACACACAGACACACACACACACACACACACACACACACACACACACACATATATATATATACACAGTCATACACTCACAGATACACAGTCACATACATACACACACACACACACACACACACACACATATATATATATATATATATATATATATATATATATATATATATATATATATATATATATATATATATATATATATATATATATACATATACATACAGACACAGACACACACACACACAAACACACACACACACACACACACACACGCACACACACACACACACACACACACACACACACACACACACACACACACACACACACACACACACACACACACACATACATACACTGCCACCTCAATGCTTATCTGAACAATCCTACCCTGCCTTGTGATTTACTGTGGAGTTGACTGGTAAGCCTGACCAGTCTGATCTGTAAAGCAATGGAGTGAATCATTGTGGAACTCATAAATGAAGAGATTGGGAACCTCCAAACACTTGACCCCACACAGTTCGGCTTCGTCAAGGGCAGATCATGCCTCCCGAACCTGGTGGACTTCTTTGAGACAGTTACTCAGGCTATAGATAAGGGAAAGGAGGTACACAAGGCTTACCTTGACCTTGCTAAAGCATTTGACACCATTCCCCATTCGGGTATTATTGATAAACTCACCAACCTGGGCATAAACATTTACGGTACAAGATGGATCGCAAACTTGCTCTCAGACAGATCCCACAAAGTAAGAGTAGCGGGATCTATGTCCGAATCCAGACCAGTAACAAGCGATGTGCCTCAGGGCTCTGTTCTGGGGCCCCTCCTGTTTAGCATATACTTCTTAGAAGTACAGGCAAGCAGTGAAGGGCTGTGGCTGACCAAGTTAGTGGATGACTGCAAACTGTACAAAAAACAGAGTCTCCGGCCGACATGGATATCCTCCAGAAGGGCCTTAATGAGACTGACGCATGTCAAAGCCATGGTCTCAAGCTAAATGCTAAAAATATGTAGTAATCCCCTTTGGAAAAAAACAGAGTACCCGTGAACTGCCACATAGGAGGTAACCCCCTGAAATATGAAGAAGTAATAAGGGATCTAGGGAACCAAGTAGATAGTCAGCTTTCCTTTGATAACCATGTTGCAAGGGGGTTAGAAAATCCTTCTATGTGACCCATCTGATCACGAAAGGGTTTGCATCAAAATCTAAGGATGTAGTGGTGCCCCTCTACTCTTCCCTCATCAGACCCATTATTGAGTACAATGCACCAATTGGAATGTACCTGGCCAGGCATCTCCAGCAGCTGGAGAGACCACAGAGGTACCTCACTAAGAGGATTACTGGCCTCAAACAGTTGCCCTATGCAGCATGATTGAAAAATCTAAGGCTTTTCTCTGTTGCATACCACCTTCTCAGAGGCGATCTCTGTCTGACATACAGAGCCATGTCCAACTCAGAACTGTTGAACATGCTCAATCTTAGCAAAACCAAATCTACTCAAGCTACACGCTCTAGGGATATAACCCTCAGCACAACAATGAATAGAACATGCTGGAGGGATAGATTCCCTTCGCAGAGACTTCCCTTACTATGGAACAGGGTCCCGATCTACATAAGACAGAGCCCCTCACTATCACTCTTCAAGAGGAACCTTGACGAGTGGATGGGTAACAGAGAGTTCACACCAGGGATCATGCCAACAGCTCTACTAGATAGGGGCCAAGGGTACTAGCTGCTAGATCAAGGGCCTAGGGAATTAACCAAAGGGGCATTGAATACCGCACAACGTGGCTGGGCTAATATATGCCTTCGGGCAGACAGCTCAGTACCTACCAATGAACCTATGAACCTAAGAGAAGTTTTACTTGAATTTATATTTTATTTTTCACCTCTGGTTTTTCAGTGTTTGTAGGAAGGAAGGGATAGCTTGTAGACAAGAAAATGACTCTGATTTATATTTTATTTTACATTTAATTTTTACTGTTGGTTATTAGAAATGAATAGGTTTTAGAGAGGCAAGCCCTAGCCATCCCCAAGGGACCTAGTCAGTTATAAATTCACACAGACTGCAGAGAGGACAATCCAGAGCTTATCTAAACAATCCTGCCTTGGTTTGTGATTTATTGCTCTTTATTGTTAAGAAGAAGTGTGACTATGAGCAATAGTGAGTAGAAGTTACTATGCACATTTGTGCACAACGTAAAGGAATTTCAGCTCTTGTCTGACTTTCAGAACTTGTACGGTCAGAACAACAACTTTGCTGTATTTACTCTAGTTACTTTATTATTTAGTTGTATATTGCTTGTGTGATTTTTCTCTGATTTAAGTTCTCTTTGAATTCTGTGATTATTGATTTTGATTGTTCTTTTCTTTTATAATTTTTTATTTGTTTGAACTGAATATGGAATCCTTAAATGAGTATGCCATTAATGATTTGTTAAAGCACAAATTTGTTGTACAGTGTAATAAATGCTATACATATTTACAGGTAACACCTGATAACACTGATCTGTGTTCCTCATGTAAAAAGTTGGATGATTTGCTTACCATTATTAAAAGTAAATCTAGACACTGATGATGATTGCACTTACACAATTAGCACTGCTTGGAGAACTGTTGTTACATATATTTATGACTGGTCTGGTGAGATAAATAATGTCAGGCAAAGAACAAATAGAACATATTTAGGAAATGATGTGTCTAAATAATGTCAGGCAAAGAACAAACAGAACATATTTAGGAAATGATGTGTCTATTGTCTGTAAAGATCATTTAACCCCTATGAAACAAGAAGATGCCCCTGACAACTTTGGAATTCTGGATGCAAGTATTTAGCAATCTGAGGATTCAGAGTGTTTAGAAGGAAACAAAGAAAAAAAAAAAAGAAAGAACAGAAGAAGTTCACAACAAAGAAGAAAAAACTGATATATATCTGTAAAGTAAAGAGAATGTATACTAAAAAGGACACTGCTTTGGTATGTAACACACAGATTACAGGGAATGATAGAAAATGTTATCAGAAAAACTCCAGTCTATAGAAAAAGGATTTGTTTTTCCAAAAGAGAAGGTAGAAGGCAAGCAGCAGGTGAAAAGGAGTGGAATAATATTGATTCAACAACATTAGTAAGGAAATTATTCACAGCATATATTCAGGAACAATTGCTTCAGATTGCAAAAAAAAACTACCAGGGGACGGAATATACTAGACATTGTGTTCCCAAAGAAAGTATTGTAACTTCAAGTCAAGTTTTACTACTATTGATGTGCAGGCATGATGGGGTTATAAAGATAAATTTATTGCTAGATAGTTCTGCTAAACTGAAATCTAAAACAGTGCACAGAAGACTAATTACAGATTACATGGAAGCAAAATGTCACTATGTAAAACTAACTGCAGAGATGTGCTCATTGGAAAAACTGCAGATGGAATAAGGAAATAGAAATTGTTTGAGTGCAAAAATCAAAAAATGTTTAACATCACGATCTAGGCACACAATATCAGGGGGATATATTTCCATAAGAATGAGATACCTGATTAAGGTGAGAGACAGAAAATAAAAGAAATGGAAGACAGGTCGAACTATAACTTTGAAAAGTGAAATAAACAAGCTGGACAAACAAATTAAGCATAGTGTGAGACAAGAACAATTTGAAGAAAATGTATATAAAGATATTAAACATAACAGGAAACCTTTTTAAAAGTACATAAGATGTGGAATGAGTAAAGAGGAGTAAAGACATACACCTTGATAAATTTTGTGTAGATTCTAAAATTTATTCACAGACACAACAAACTATAAATATAATTACAAAATCTTATGCAAACCAGTTTGAGTGGTAAGTTGTCCTAGTGACATCCAGGTAACCCCAGATACTGTTATCACATTAGATTTTATTGAAAAAGAACTGCTCAAACTGGATCCAAACAAAGCACAGGGAGGAGATGTAATTAGTAATATTATACAACAACCCCCCATTAATATTCAAAAAAGTGCACGCTGATTGGTCAGCGTGCACATTGTAAATCCGAGTTATAGTAATGGAAAAAGGTCCGGTCGCCCAGACTTTTTCCATTACTATAACTCTTACAGCAACACTGTCTCGCTATGTAAAATGAGTTTAACAAAGGGAGACAGCTTTAAAAAAAGCAACAGAGATTCTCCGTTGCTTTTTTTAAAGCTGTCTCGCTATGTTAAACCCATTTAACATAGCAAAACAGTTTGTAAAAAGCAATGGAGATCTTGCTTTCTCCATTGCTTTTGCCCACAGCTCTGATGTACTGCATAGGCATACGCATGCGCAGTACATCAGAACTGCCACAGAATACCAGACAGCTACGGAAGGGCATCAAGGAGGCATTATACAATGCCATTATTTAAGAAAAGTAATTATTTTTTTTCTTAAATAATGTCATTGTATAATAGCAATAACCCACTTCTGGGTGTGGGTAATGCTGGATTTACCCACGGTTGGCTTTGTTTGGCCACTCGGGCTTCACCCTCGTGACCAAACCACACCAACCGTGGGTAAATCCAGCATTACCCACACCCAGGCATGGGTTATTGCTATAATAACCTGAGAACACTTCAGCAAGAACTTACAGTACCATTATATTTATTATTTACTGGGACATATAAATATGGGGAGATATCTCAAGATTGGAGACGTGCTTATTAAACCTGTCTTTAAGGGAAAGGGGAGTAGGACAAACTCAGAGTCATATAGAATTTAAGTCTATTTTCATGTTGTGGAAAATAATGGAGAAGATAATATTGGATAAGTTATTGTCAGAACTGGATAGGTTGTGACTTGAAACCATATACCAGCATGCATATATTGAAAAGAGATCTGTTACCACCTGTAACATGATGTTCTATAACAATATAATAATAGCTATGAATGAAAAATTGTGCTTGCAATTTATATAGATTTAACTTCAGCATTTGACAAGAACTTACACACAGCACTGATTAATAAATTAGAACAACTCGGTATTGATGTACTCTTGATAAGATGGATAGCTGCATGGCTTACATATAGGACAAAGTAAGTATCACATAGCAACTGAACAGGTGGAATGCTTGGTTACAGTCAGGGTGTCCCACAGGGCTCTGTCCTAGTCCCTTACTTGTAGAGATTGTATCTTTCTGACCTAACTTTTTCATCTGAGGTGTTCAACACTCTATATGCAGATGGCCTGAAATTTGGTGAACTGATTACATGTGTTACAGATAAGGCATGTCTGCAAAAGAACTTGACTAAATTGAGCATTTGGGCACAGGAGAATAATATGCTGATAAATACATCAAAAACTAAGCATGTGAAATTTGGGAGGCAAAAACTGATAGGTGAATATTTAATACAGTACACAGTGATTGAAGCTGTAGATTTATTTAAGGACCTGGGTATATGGGTAGATCCAGCTATGAGTTTTTCTAATCATATCAACCAATTGGTTAATGATAATTATAAAAATATAAGTTGTATAAAAACATTTTTAAAGTCTAGGAAATGAGAAATGATGAAGTAATTGTCTGTTAGTTATATTAGACCCAGACTTGAGTATGGAATAACAATATGGAAATCTTGTAAGAAAACAAGCATGAGTAAACTGGAAAGAGTACAGCGGAAATAAACCAAGAGCATTCATGGATGTGAACATTGAAGTTATTATGAAAGACTAAAATATCTGAACTTGTACAGTGTGCTTATCAATATCTAAGAGGAGATCTTATTCGGGTATATAGGGCATTTAGAGACAACTATTTCTGGGAATGTTTGGAGTTATCAAAAAGTTGTAGCGAATCATCAGACAACCTATGTAGAAGATTGTTTAGTAATGAGAAGTGTACTATTTGGTTTTCTGAGAGAGCAACTGATGCATGGAACAGACTACCAAATTACATTAAAGCAAGTACTAGTTTAGGTATTTTTAAGAAAAGCATGGATACTTATTATGGGAACAAGTGTTTTGGTATACTGGCAGGCTAGAAGGGCATTAATGCCCATGCTTGAAATATTTGCATTTATGTATGTAATGCCAAATCTTTTGGTATTTCAGAACATTTCAGCACTAAATAAAATTCTACTCACTATAAGTGCAAGCATTCAATATTTCTCCTTTCAGCTTATAAGGCATTCAATAAAGAATATTTCTCATCCTTTCCTGCAGCACATCACTCTGATGAGGAAATTGCTATTTGACAGAATGATCAGAATGATGGACAATCACATACAAACATACACAAACATGCATGCACACGTGTGTGTGTGTGTGTGTGTATATACACACACACACACACACACACACACACACACACACACACACACACGCACACACACACACACACACACACACACACAAATGAAGTGCTGTATGTTAAGTTTTGTCAGTAGTGTTAGCTATGTCCTCAACCACAGTGCTGTTATGTACATCAGGTATATTGTTTGTTAGACCTTTTTTTCATTTTTAATGGAAATTTGTATTATTATATTTATTTATTTATTTATGCTTTCTGAATTGGGTAAGGCAGTGAACCAGTCACAGAACAATATGAGGATGCAATATGAAATAAGTAGCTCTGATCATTAATGATGTGTAAATAACTAAAAACAAAGACAGAATGACAAAGGAAAATTCACACCAGATCTTCTTATGATGTTTGTATACTTTTCGGCAATCTGCTGATAAAATATGTTTGTGCATGATTTCTCTTGTGTCTGTACAAAATAAGTCATTTCTGATAGTGGCTTTTCATTTCGGTTGGAAGGTAGTCACTATGGCCAATGGTTTTCTCCAGTTGTAGTTACAGAACCTTAGAAATCTTGAGATTAAAGCAACAAGAGTTAATTTCTATCAACTTAAGTGATTAAAACACAAGAACTTGCTTTTCTATTTTGATGATGCACAGAAGCAGTTCTTTTTTGGAATCACTGGTAGTTGAGTGCTAATAATACTTAAGGTCCTTAAAGCCTACAAATCTCTAATGATTTTGAAATACATAAGACTAACAAATATTAATAAATTGTTGATTAAACACATTATCCAGCACCTAATAAATCCAAGGGACTGCTAATAAAAGAATGACTTAACTACATTTAAGTTAAATAGTTCATTGTTGTGCAATATGAAACAGATATATTAATTTTAATGCACGTTTAATGTTGCTGTTTCATTTATAAGCAGTGGGAAGTCAGACATTTAACTAGAAGTGTCAGCCTCATTTTTTTCTAAAAGTGTATCAAACTCAGCCCCAGGGATCATGTTCAGCAGTAGCAATCACCTAAAAGCAACTTTTTTAAAGTTATGAATTGTATTAATGAGTCTGTATATAAGAAATGTATGGGTCATGTGTACTTTTAATTGTATATGTGTCATTCTAAATATATCCCAACGACCTTCTAGTTTTTTTACTCTCATAAAAGTCCTTGAAACCTGTACACAGAGCTAGATAAACAATCATTGTGAAACCACATTTGAAAAAAAAATTCTTCCTGTGGACATATCATGGTGGAGTAGACCAGTACTACGACCTTTACAGATAAATCTACAAAATATTAAGAAACCACACTTAAAGGTACCTACTCACTGTGATGCTGAATGAAAAGTAGAAAAATGGAGAAATTATGACTTCTTTTATTAACAAATTTTGATGCAGGTCCCTCTCGTAGCACAGAGGGATAAAGCCATGACTATGAACCAGTCAACTCAGGTTTAATTAGCAGCTGGGGTGACTAACAGAGTGCAGGGAGGGATGAGGATGCCAATCCTGAGTGGGAAGGAGCTCATTAATTCTCCCCCTTTAAGCGAGGTGTGGTCTATAGACGAAAGTTGCCCTTGGACATGTTTGATGAGTGAGGGGAAGGGGTAGAGGGAAACTGGTTAGGACATATAAAAGAAACCCCCCAGACAAAAGCAAAGACAGCTAAGCCCCCAGGATGCCTTTAGAATCCACAACTGGCTCTAGTGATTCCAGGTTAAGTTGGGGTAGCAGGAGACTAGCTGGTAAACCTGACATGGACATGGGGCACTGGGGGGGCAGGATGATGAGAATGATGTGCAAGGGGGAGGCAAAAAAAAACAAACAAATTTTGGTGCAGCATAAAAAAACATTGAATAAGCTATACCCTGGAAATTATTTTCTTGAAAATGTCTTTAATGTAACTTGCATTTATACTGTATGGGTCAGCACATTATTTTTATTTAATTTTATTTCCAATTGTTGACAGGAATAATCCAGCTGGGAAAGCCCCTTTTCAGTAGAAGCCCTGCAGGAAATACTCCATGTATACATATCAAACCATAAAATATTAGAAAAGTAGCATGCAATTACAATTTTTAAACTATCCAAAGTGTGTTTGAGAAATACAAAAAGTTTCCAGAAACATACAAGGCATAAACAAAAGAAGATGATCCAATAACGTACATATGATATATTCAAAAACAGAAGGCAGACATTCATGTGCTGGCCACATGTAAGCAGAAAAGGGAATGATTATAAGAAGTTAGAGGGATGAGGTGGTAGGATTATCTAAGGGGATGATTATAAGAAGTTAGAGTGATGAGGTGGTAGGGTTATCTAAGGGAATGATTATAAGAAGTTAGAGTGATGAGTGGTAGGATTATCTAAGGGAATGATTATAAGAAGTTAGAGGGATGAGGTGGTAGGATTATCTAAGGGAATGATTATAAGAAGTTAGAGTGATGAGGTGGTAGGATTATCTAAGGGAATGATTATAAGAAGTTAGAGGGGTGAGGTGGTAGGATTATCTAAGGGAATGATTATAAGAAGTTAGAGTGATGAGTGGTAGGGTTATCTAAGGGAATGATTATAAGAAGTTAGAGGGATGAGGTGGTAGGATTATCTAAGGGAATGATTATAAGAGGTTAGAATGATGAGGTGGTAGGATTATCTAAGGGAATGATTATAAGAAGTTAGAGTGATGAGGTGGTAGGATTATCTAAGGGAATGATTATAAGAAGTTAGAGGGATGAGGTGGTAGGATTATCTAAGGGAATGATTATAAGAAGTTAGAGTGATGAGGTGGTAGGATTATCTAAGGGAATGATTATAAGAAGTTAGAGTGATGAGTGGTAGGGTTATCTAAGGGAATGATTATAAGAAGTTAGAGGGATGAGGTGGTAGGATTATCTAAGGGAATGATTATAAGAAGTTAGAGGGATGAGGTGGTAGGATTATCTAAGGGAATGATTATAAGAAGTTAGAGTGATGAGGTGGTAGGATTATCTAAGGGAATGATTATAAGAAATTAGAGGAATGAGGTGGTAGGATTATCTAAGGGAATGATTATAAGAAGTTAGAGTGATGAGGTGGTAGGGTTATCTAAGGGAATGATTATAAGAAGTTAGAGTGATGAGTGGTAGGATTATCTAAGGGAATGATTATAAGAAGTTAGAGGGATGAGGTGGTAGGATTATCTAAGGGAATGATTATAAGAAGTTAGAGTGATGAGGTGGTAGGATTATCTAAGGGAATGATTATAAGAAGTTAGAGTGATGAGGTGGTAGGATTATCTAAGGGAATGAATATAAGAAGTTAGAGTGATGAGTGGTAGGGTTATCTAAGGGAATGATTATAAGAAGTTAGAGTGATGAGGTGGTAGGATTATCTAAGGGAATGATTATAAGAAGTTAGAGTGATGAGGTGGTAGGATTATCTAAGGGAATGATTATAAGAAGTTAGAGTGATGAGGTGGTAGGATTATCTAAGGGAATGATCATAAGAAGTTAGAGGGATGAGGTGGTAGGATTATCTAAGGGAATGATTATAAGAAGTTAGAGTGATGAGGTGGTAGGATTATCTAAGGGAATGATTATAAGAAGTTAGAGTGATGAGTGGTAGGGTTATCTAAGGGAATGATCATAAGAAGTTAGAGGGATGAGGTGGTAGGATTATCTAAGGGAATGATTATAAGAAGTTAGAGTGATGAGGTGGTAGGATTATCTAAGGGAATGATTATAAGAAGTTAGAGTGATGAGTGGTAGGGTTATCTAAGGGAATGATTATAAGAAGTTAGAGGGATGAGGTGGTAGGATTATCTAAGGGAATGATTATAAGAAGTTAGAGGGATGAGGTGGTAGGATTATCTAAAGGAATGATTATAAGAAGTTAGAGGGATGATGTGGTAGGATTATCTAAGGGAATGATTATAAGAAGTTAGAGGGATGAGGTGGTCGGATTATCTAAGGGAATAATTATAAGAAGTTAGAGGGATGAGGTGGTAGGATTATCTAAGGGAATGATTATAAGAAGTTAGAGGGATGAGGTGGTAGGATTATCTAAGGGAATGATTATAAGAAGTTAGAGTGATGAGGTGGTAGGATTATCTAAGGGAATGATTATAAGAAGTTAGAGTGATGAGGTGGTAGGATTATCTAAGGGAATGATTATAAGAAGTTAGAGTGATGAGGTGGTAGGGTTATCTAAGTAATGATTATAAGAAGTTAGAGGGATGAGGTGGTAGGATTATCTAAGGGAATGATTATAAGAAGTTAGAGGGATGAGCTGGTAGGATTATCTAAGGGAATGATTATAAGAAGTTAGAATGATGAGTGGTAGGATTATCTAAGGGAATGATTATAAGTAGTTAGAGTGATGAGGTGGTAGGATTATCTAAGGGAATGATTATAAGAAGTTAGAGTGATGAGGTGGTAGGATTATCTAAGGGAATGATTATAAGAAGTTAGAGTGATGAGGTGGTAGGGTTATCTAAGTAATGATTATAAGAAGTTAGAGGGATGAGGTGGTAGGATTATCTAAGGGAATGATTATAAGAAGTTAGAGGGATGAGCTGGTAGGATTATCTAAGGGAATGATTATAAGAAGTTAGAATGATGAGTGGTAGGATTATCTAAGGGAATGATTATAAGAAGTTAGAGTGATGAGGTGGTAGGATTATCTAAGGGAATGATTATAAGAAGTTAGAGTGATGAGGTGGTAGGATTATCTAAGGGAATGATTATAAGAAGTTAGAGTGATGAGGTGGTAGGGTTATCTAAGTAATGATTATAAGAAGTTAGAGGGATGAGGTGGTAGGATTATCTAAGGGAATGATTATAAGAAGTTAGAGGGATGAGCTGGTAGGATTATCTAAAGGAATGATTATAAGAAGTTAGAGTGATGAGGTGGTAGGATTATCTAAGGGAATGATTATAAGAAGTTAGAGTGATGAGGTGGTAGGATTATCTAAGGGAATTATTATAAGAAGTTAGAATGATGAGTGGTAGGATTATCTAAGGGAATGATTATTAGAAGTTAGAGTGATGAGGTGGTAGGATTATCTAAGGGAATGATTATAAGAAGTTAGAGTGATGAGGTGGTAGGATTATCTAAGGGAATGATTATAAGAAGTTAGAGTGATGAGGTGGTAGGGTTATCTAAGTAATGATTATAAGAAGTTAGAGGGATGAGGTGGTAGGATTATCTAAGGGAATGATTATAAGAAGTTAGAGGGATGAGCTGGTAGGATTATCTAAAGGAATGATTATAAGAAGTTAGAGAGATGAGGTGGTAGGATTATCTAAGTGCAGAGCAGGAGCACAACCAAGAGTCGGACAATTATTGTCTGAGTCTGGCTTTAAAGGATTTTAGCTGTTCTAGTTTTTATAGTTCATTTGGTATGTTGCTACATAGTTTAGTGACATCAGTTGAGTAAAGAGAGTTGCCATCTATGGTTTTAGATTTATTAGAAATTAGGAGACATTTATTTCCTGAACTTAGTTCCCTTGTAGGCGACTACTGTTGGAGAATGTTGCTTAAAGGACACATTTCTGGTTTATAAATGAAGTTGTGTGCAGTTCTGAGTTCTGTGTAGGACAGATACTGTGCAAGATCAATCCAGGGTAATTGTTTAAGGGCAGCACAGTGATGTGTTCTGGATGGCAGATTAGTTATGAATTCACCTGTCTCAGTATAGCACTCTTCCAGTTTCTTCATCTGTACAGAGTGCAGGTTAGTAACAATGTGAACTGCATGGAGAAGTGATGGGCAAAGGCAGGATAAAGCTATAGTTTCCCCAGCAGATTCTGAGAGATATGAATTAGCTCAGTATTGTGTATCAAGTTTTGCATGTGTTTTTTAATGGCTTAAAGAATATGATGCTCAGATTTTAGGTTTTCATCTACAGTAACACTTTGTTCAGACTATGATGCTATTTTTACTTGTGATATTGTTTTTGATGTAATGTTAAAGGTTTATTTTTAGTTTTGGTACTGTTTTGGTAAGAATATCATTAATTTGGTTATCTTTGCACTTAGGATTAATTTGGAGGTGTGTGACCATGGCTCAATAGATGAGATGGACTCTTAAGCAACCTGCTGAAAGTACAGTGACCATGACTCAATAGATGAAATGGACTCTTGAGTGACCTGCTGAAGGTACAGTGACCATGACTCGATAGATGAAATGCACTCTTGAGTGACCTGCTGAAGGTACAGTGACCATGACTCTATAGATGAGATGGACTCTTAAGTGACCTGCTGAAGGTAGAGTGACCATGACTCAATGGATGATATGGACTCTTGAGTGACCTGCTGAAGGTACAGTGACCATGGCTTGATAGATGAGATGGACTCTTGAGTGACCTGCTGAAGGTGCAGTATGTTAGAACAGATGAAGGAAAAGTCATTTGTATAGTGCACCATACTGTCATGCATGGTTCCAGTGTGGACATCACTTATAAAGATGTTAAACAGTAATTATCCTAGGACTGATGTTTGAGACACACCAACAGAGACAGGGACAGGAACAGATGTTAAGCATTTGTTTTGCCATTTTATAGTGGTGCCTATTTGATATGTAACTCTAAAACCATAAGAAGGATGAGTGATAAAGTCCTAATTAAGAGAGTTTGGTTAGTAATTTTATGTGAAACTGTATCAAAAGCTTTAGATACCTCTATAAAAAAAGAGAAGAGACAAAGTTACCTGTGTTTCTGTGAAAGGTTATGGTATTCGTGAAACTGAAAAGGGCAGTCCTTATTCTGTGGTGGGGATGGAAACCATGTCGAGTTTGAGAAAGAAGATTGTTGCTGCTAAGGTTGCCGAGAAGCTGCAAATGGATACATTTTTCAAGAACCGTACATACAGGAAATAGGATAGCTATTTGTCTATAGTTGGACAATTCAGTGGAATTTCCATCTTTGTACAGAGGAATGATAGATGTTTTTTTTTTTCCACGAGTGAGGGGACATTGTTCTCTGTCATTGATTGGTTTATGAGGATGGAAATGGGTTTATTAAGGACATCTGCTGCTATTTTAATATATTTACCCAATACATTATCAATCACTAAAGTGTTGGGTTTCAAGTTTCAAAGCTATCTTTTAATGGTAATGATTGGGACAGGTTCAAACTTAATAGAAGGAGAATTGTTATCAGTACAGATTGGTAGGCTGAAGGGAGTAGCATGGTTATCTTTGAGTAAACTATCTATTGTTTTGACAAAGTGGTTATTAAATTGAGTAGCAATACTATCAATAGTGCTGCTGGTGTATGGCTGTATGGCAGAGGTGTGGTAGTGTGGCAGAGGTAAGGTAGTGTGGCAGAGGTGTGGTAGTGTGGCAGAGGTGTGGTAGTGTGGCAGAGGTTTGGTAGTATGGCAGATGTGTGGTAGTGTGGCAGATGCCTGATAGTATGACAGAGGTGTGGTAGTGTGCCAGAGGTGTGGTAGTGTTGCAGAGGTGTGCTAATGCAGTTGGGGTGGTGTATATTATTTACTGTGGCTCAGAACAGTTTGGGCCTTTTTTGATGCTTGGCTTAACAGGATTGCTTATGTGATTTAATTTGTTTTAGCATGATTGCTAAGCTACCAAAAATCAATAAGCTCGTTTGTGCTGTTTTCCAGGCTTTTATCATTTTGTGACACACATTGCTTGCTTTGCTGGGATAACCAATGTGCAGGATTTGATTTAATTTTTTTTTGTACATCTGAGTAAGATTATAGATAATGTTGAGAAAAGTTTTACTGAAGTAAGTCACTGCTTCATCTAGAGATGAGGTCTTAAGTTTATTCAAATTGATGAGGGATAGGTGAGAGATAAAGATCTCCTTGTTAAAAAAGTAAGAGTGAGTATTTGGTCATACAGGATAGTTTTGTTTACATTCCTATGGTGTTGTAATATAAAAGGTGGAAGATGATTACTAATTATATCAGGGAGACAATCTAAAGTGCTTATATGGTTTGACTGAGATGAAAGGATCCAGTCTAGTGTAGAAGGTATGTTACTAATTTTATTGTATCTAGTGAGGGAGATGATTAGCTGACTGAAACTGTAAAGATTTATAGTGTTTTTTAGGGGAGTCTGAGTTAGTAACTTGATAGCCAATGTTTAGATCACCCAGAATAATAATTTCTTGGGGATATTGCAATTTGTTCAGCAGAGAAAATCTTCTGCTGCTTGGCTATCATTATCTCAAGGTATATATATATATATATATATATATATATATATATATATATATATATATATATATATATATATATAAGGATACTATGCACATTATGTATGTTTATTTGTTATATTATTACATCAGAATTGCATGTTTTGGGGGAGTAAGTAGACGAAGACAAAATTCAGAAGTGTTTTATAGATGATGGCCACACCTCACACCCTTCTCTCAAGCTTAAGGATACTGTAACCAGAGGGCAGGGTTTCTTCATCTTTCATACCCTGTTTGGGCCATGCTTCAGTGACTGTCAGAAAGTCAGGGGAATAAAGGGCAATACATACAAGGAGATCATATGATTTGTTATGGATGCTATGTGCATTTATGCTTGAGAACGGTAAACTAGATACTCTATTAAGGGAGGTGAACTGAGAGAAATTGGATACGTTTGGTGAGCTAATTGAGTTTTGTGGTTAATTATTGGGGTCTGGATTAGGATGGACATCACCACTGATTTTCAGTGGTTTAAGGAAATTATGATTTAAGTATAGCCATTTGAAATTATGCTTATTTATTATATGGAGTTTTTGAAGAATGGTGCTATAATGCAGATATCTAATTTTAAACAGGCTGGTGTTTTGTAGTTGTACAGATGGGTGATATGATGCGATGACTGGGAGTGCAATTTTGTTGTGGACTGTGTGTGCTTCTGGGAGAAATAAAATTGGATGAAATGGTGAGATATGATGTAAGGTGACATAATAGTGACAGGAAAATGAATACAAGTAATGCAAAGATGTTTATTTGGGGCAACAGAAGGACAAGAGTGATGATAAATAATAAATGAGCATGGTAAGCTGTAGGTGGAAGCAAGCTGCAAAATGCACTCTGGTACAGGTTTGCATAATGGGAGGGTGGAGGGAGGTTAGTGTTAAATAGAGAAGCGTATTGGATAGCATGATTGTCAGGTAACTGAAAGGAAGAGGGCTGACCAGGACTGACATTGATTCAGTAAGTAAGATTAGATGGGGGAGATGGATAACATAAATGTTGAGCAGGTGGGGATGGGTGGGAATTGGGTATAGGGTAGCATAGCAAAGTGAGCTGGGCAGAGTGAGGGCAGAAGGAACAGGACAGACTTGAGCCAGGCACATTTCTAAGTATCAGAAAAAAATTTTCATCAACTAACCCAATGCTATGTAAGTGTAACAAATGCAATTACTGTGACAATAACAGAACAGTCAGCAGCTATAAATGCCTCAAATACACTTTTGTCTGAGCTCAGTATAGGAAGTAAAATGAGTTGGATTTATGACTGATAGGATATTTTTCTGTATCAGTAGCTCAGGTTGCATGTATGGGACAGAACAGTAGAGGTACACTTAACTACTTAATTTTTCAAAGGAGGACAGCTGCTCATGGGTAAGAAAGCCATGCCTATCAAGATATAATGGCTTTAATGATCCTGAATTGCATTAACACACGAGGTGTACGTTTCTTTTACCAGTAGCACTGGCTGCAAGCTCAGTCATACAGATGGTTTAACAGCTTACTAGTGGCTTTATTATAACTTTCACTGTCTACTAATGCTCGTGAATTCACTTCCATTGTTGTTGTAGTATATCAAATTACTTAACACTTCTGTGCGTCTTTCTACTTTAATATTACTGCAGTCTATATTATAAACAACCCATTTATTTATCATGTCAGTGAACGTTAGCCAAAACATCAGTTTCAACCAAAATAATTCATTTGATAACATAATCTGAGCAACATCACTGCCCAGGATTTTTTTTAATGAAATTAGGATATCGAATCTGAATGTGCAGATTATTATTAGTGAATATGGGCTTCCAATAGTAATTAAAAAGTCATTGTTTATTTCAACATCTAAAAATGTTACTTTGTATTTAGTCTTTTTCCAGTAAAAGTCAGAAAATC
Source organism: Protopterus annectens (assembly GCF_019279795.1). Taxonomy (NCBI): domain Eukaryota; kingdom Metazoa; phylum Chordata; order Ceratodontiformes; family Protopteridae; genus Protopterus; species Protopterus annectens. The sequence goes on along the minus strand of NC_056748.1, from coordinate 519,691,713 downwards.
AGTGGAATGGATAATGGGGAAAAAAAAGCATGCTGTATGCTTTCAGGTCTTGTCCAGAAAAAAATAGCTAATGATCTTAAATGTAATTTGACATATTTAAAGAAGAGAAACTTAAAAAAGTAAAGCCAAACTCACTCATACAGTACTAGAATTAACATTAACTGGTGACACTGCAGCTGGTATAGAAAAATCCACTGAGCTGCTAAAATATTTATGTTTAAAATAAAAAAATACTTACAATAAAAAAACTCAATAAACAATTAATTGTTTTTTTAAATGTATTGACTATTTACATGCTCATATATGACATTCCAGTTTCATAAAATAATATAAGCACTAAGGTTATTCAGATTCATTTCTGAAAATGAAATTATTATTATTATTATTTTTTTTTTGGGCCTGAGCTTGATCTTTTAGCTAAGCTGCTCATTAACAAAGGTTTCAATGAAGGAGATGTTCCTGAAGTTTTTTAACTAATGCTAAAGTTGACTGAAGCACAAAAGTTTTAACCTATTTTATGCACTGCTACAGACATAGAAGTGAATTGGTTACTTTGGTGGATGGTGAAGGTGATAATACTACTTATATTAACCCATATAGCTTTAATGTTATTTCCATGAAAGACATTTTAGGAACAATTGGGAAAATCATTATCAATAATAGTGACATATTTAAACTTGTGGGTGCTGACCCAAACATTTGTTAAAAAATAAGTCATAATCTTAAAAAAAAACATATTGGAATTTGTAAGTTTTATACATCTCTTTCAGCATCACATCCTATAGTACATTAACTGTGGTTTCTGCACATTTAAAATTTTTATCTGTGAAGGTCCTATTATAGCAATAACCCACGCCTGGGTGTGGGTAATGCTAAATTTACCCACGGTTGGCGTGGTTTGGTCCCTCGGGCTTCGCCCTCGGGACCAAACAAAGCCAACCGTGGGTAAATTTAGCATTACCCACACCCAGAAGTGGGTTATTGCTATTATACCATGACATTATTTAAGAAAAGAAACTATTACTTTTCTTAAATAATGGCATAGTATAATGCCTGTTTGCTGCCCTTCCGCAGATGTCTGGCATCCGCGGCAGTTCTGATGTACTGCGCGCCTGCGCAGTACATCAGAGCTGTGGGCAAAAGCAATGGAGAAAGCAAGATCTCTGTTGCTTTTTTTTAGTGTTTTGCTATGTTAAATGAGTTTAACATAGCGAGACAGTTTTAAAATAAGCAACGGAGATGTCCGTTGCTTATTTTAAAACTGTCTCGCTATGTTAAACTCATTTAACATAGCGAAACACTAAAAAAAAGCAACGGAGATCTTGCTTTCTCCGTTGCTTTTTTTTAAGACATTGTCTTACTATGTTAAATGCATTTAACATAGCGAGACAGCTTTAAAATAAGCAACGGAGATCTTTGTTGCTTATTTTAAAGCTGTCTCGCTATGTTAAACCCATTTAACATAGCGAGACAGTGTTTTAAAAAACCGAGTTATACTAATGGAAAAAGTCCGGCGACGGACCTTTTCCATTAGTATAACTCGATTTACAACGGGCACGCTGGCCAATCAGCGTGCACGTTTTGGGGGGGGTCATGGTATAATATTGGTTTACTTCACCTCAATATGTCAACATGAGAAAACAAGTTTTTTTTAGCTATAATTACACAATGGGCATTTAGTTAGCTCTGTTTACAAGTTTTAAGGCCTTCTATGAAGGTTAGTCTCTACAGGGCTAGTATATACAAGCACATCCATGCTATTAAAAGTTAACAATCAACAGAGTTGATTGGTCAGTTCCAGTGTTTCTATTTTACTTTTGTTTTTGTGGTATTTAAACCCTGTATTTGTGCAGATTTGTGCTTGTTTGTGCATTGCACACCGCCACTGCACTGTTTTAATCCTTTGTGAGGTAACTCAGCTGCATTTTTCCATTATGAGCACTCCTGTGTAAGTAAGGCCCTTGCTGTCAGCTACTGTATTGATTTTATCCAGCCCTACTCACACCTGTAGGTCCTCTCCTCAGATAGTACTTACTCTGTTATCCCAGACCTCTCTCTACTATCCCTGACCTCTCTCTACTATCCCTGACCTCTCTTCCACAGATCCTGGTAACCATGGATGGACAATTTCCTTTGATTTCTCCTACTAGTCTGGTTGATATGGGTAACCTGAGACAGTGTAGCAACTGCCTTATGTACACAGACAACCCTCTACTGCTACCACCTAGGAACACAATATGTGAGAGATGCAATTACATTAAGAACCTAGAATCCTTGCTGTCTCAGTCACAAACCAGTACATCTGGCACTGAGAAGGTTGTCTGCACAAACACGACAAACACCACATCTCTAACACCACCTGCACATCTACAACACACTCCTACATTTGTAGCGGTTCTCAACAAAAACATACCTAACGCACGCACACACACACACACACACACACACACACACACACACACACACACACACACACACACACACACACACACATGTACATCAAAACCCCCAGCACCAAGCACCACACATAGTACACATGCCTGTGTCTCACAGACCCCCCCCCCCCCCAACCATGACTCAGGATGCCCACTCCACCTATCTGGATTTACTTAAATCCATCAAGATTCAGCCCCCTACCCTGATCCTGGGCGACTTTAACTACCCATCCACAGAGTGGAAGACCTATTCTAGCTGAAACATGAATGTCCAGAGATTCCTCGACTTCGTCAATGCCAATGCATTGGATCAGCTGGTCGACACCCCCACAAGACATGAAAATATCCTGGACATGGTACTAACCAACATAAGTAGCCACTGTGGCACCCCTACAGTGTCATCCTCCTTGGTAAGATCTAACCATAAAGTGATCACTTTTGAAGTCACCATCTCCCATACCCCCCCCCCCTTGTCAGGGTCAAACAAAACTTTTCTAAAGTTGACTACAGTCTCAAACAGCTTTACAGCCACCATCCCTTCAGTTGAAACCAGCACTAATGTCCAAGCCTACACCAAAAACTATATGAGCACCTACATAGGTGTATGGACTCAGTAATATCTGACAGGACCAAATCATCTTCCTCAAGGAAGAGTAAACCTGTCTGGTGGACAGCAGCAATAAACAAACTCTATAATAAAAGGAAAAAAATGCTGTCCAGGACCAAGAAGGAACAGGTGCTAGGTTGGAAGCAATTTCGCCTTTGTCTGAACAAGCAAATAAGGTTACTGGTGAAATCGTCTAAGGCTAACTTTGAGTCCAAATTGGTCACATCCACAAAGGACAATCACAAGGCCTTTTTCACATACATCCCCAATCTCAAAGGCAACACCCAAATGTACTTTGAACTGGTGGTCAAGAACACCACATATACAAATGCCATAGATATAGCCAACCTGTTGGCAGACAGGTTCAGTGAAAACTTCACCCCCCATCCCCCATCAGTAAACCAGGACACCCCCCAGTGAGCAGGCCTTTAATGTCCTCTCAAAGGCAAAAAATACTGTCTCCATGGGACCTGACAACATCCCTGGCTGTATCCTACATGAACTCAGGCATGAGCTCTCAGCTCCATTAGGCACCCTATTCAACCAAAGCCTGAGCACTGGCTTCATCCCAGCTGAATAGAGGACAGCCACTGTCATCCCTCTAGGCAAAGGTGGAGCGTTCACTGACCCAGGCAATTAAAAGCCCATCAGTCTAACTAACCTGATCTGCAAGGCCATGAAACGCTTTGTCATGGACCTTATAAACAAGGACATTGGCAACCTCCAAACACTTGACCCCATACAGTTTGGTTTTGTCAAAGGGAGATCATACCTATCAGACTTGGTCAACTTCTTCAAAACAGTCACCAAAGCCATGGACAAACGGAAGACAGTGCACACCACCTACCTTGACCTATTCCCCACTCGGGTATAATGGAGAAATTCTCCCAGTTAAGCATCAACCCATATGTTACCATATGGGTAGCTCACTGATAGCACCCACTCAGTCAAAATACAGGAAGCTACCTCTAGTGGTAGACCCATAATGAGTGGTGCACCCCAAGGATCAGTCTTAGGGCCTCTACTGTTTGGGATATACTTTTCTGAGGTGCAAGCCAAAACCAGTGATTACTGCAAGCTAGGTGTTATCTTAAATTCCCCCTAGTAATGTGAACAACCTCCAAGAGGGTCTTACTCAAACTAATGACTGGTGCCAAAAGCATGGACTCAAACCAAATGCCAAGAAATGCATCATTATTCCCTTTGGGGAAAATGTCATCCCCACTAATTATCGCCTCAATAACAATGTACTAAGTATGCAATCAGTTGTGAGAGACTTGGGCACCCAAGTTGATACCGACCTGACTTTTGACCACGATGTTGCCTCCATTGTAAGGAAGACTTTTTAAATGGCCCACCTTACAAGGAGGTCATAACATCCCTGTACTCCTCCCTTATGAGACTCATTATTGAGTACAATGCCTCCTTCAGCATGTATTTTGCCAAGCACATGCAGCAGTTCAAGAGACGACAGAGGTTCCTGACCAGGAAAATCAAGGGTTTCAAACACTTATCCTATACAGATAGGCTAAGAGCCCTGTCCATCTGCTCAGTCTTGTAGAGACTACTCAGAGGTGACCTGTGTCTGGCATACAAGGCCATCTCAGACTCAGCCTTGATGAAGTTGCTGCTTATCCATAAGTCAAACTTCACTCGTGCAACCCACACACAAGGCCTCAACCTGCTCTGTGACATTAATAGAACTTGTTGGCAGGACAGATTTGTGCCCAAAGACTCCACCATTTTGTGGAATAGACTCCCTCTCCATGTCAAGCAAAGTACCTCTCTAGCCCTCTTTAAGAAGAACCTGGACAACTGGATAGGAAACAGAAAATTCACCCCTGGGATCCAACATGTATCCCTGCTGGACAGTGGAAACAGGTGCTGACTTTGTGGGAACACGGGCAAAAATTATTGGCTAGGCTTATAAGGGCCTCCAGGTCAATAGTCTAGTATCATCCCATGAACCTATGAACAGACCACAGATACCATATGAAAACTGTGATGATGTGAGGTAATGGCAGTTATGTCAGGAGAAGTAGGGTAGTGGATGTGCAATTTATGCCAGCAGAGCTAGCTGGAATTTTGTAAAGAATTATATGTCATTCATATATCAAACTGATTTGCACAGATGCTTGTGTTGGAAAACTATATTTGTAAAACTGCTTGTGTTAAGAATGTACCAACAGTGCACCCTGCTGGACAGAAAAAGAAATATACATGTATTATTCTAACTGTTTAAATGTATATGTTTCAACATAGGATATTGGAAGAGAAGAGCTTAATCTCAATCCATTTGACTTTGGAAAATAGTAAGAAATTAAATTACTGGACCTAGGCCATAAAAATATTATCTTACAGTTCTCAGTGCAGCCAGAGACAAAAAGTCTGTACTAGGAAACTTTCTGTATTGTCATTGGGGTGAACTAATTAGTACTCTGGAAGGTGAGGTTTGAAATTGTTTTGTGCCTTCCAGAAACCGCAGCAGATCTTAGCAAGGCTGTGTGTGTGCATATTATTTATACATAGGTACTAAATCCTGGCAGTTTCTAGCAATGCGGGGGGGGGGGGGTTGCATTTGAACCAGAAATCAGATGACCACATGTATGTAATGTCATTCTGTAATCCTTCACTAAAAATAATGTTTTAATACTATCTGAGACTGAAGTCTCAAAGCACTCTACTTTGTAACCTGATAAAGAATGATCTCTCACCTACAACATCTTACCTTGCTCTAGTAGGTAACCAGGGAATAATAATTCTTTAGAACAGTCAGGAAAATATAGTGAGATTAGTTAACTATTGTTTTTTTTTTTTTCTGTAACTGCATGAACCTGTCTACCTGTGATATTTTTAATATTTCCTGTGACTGAAACTTTGGTGTTTCTGTAAATAGATATTTAGTATTTTCATATACTTTCCTTATTTATTATTAAATATATTTAAACTTTTCACTGTGGCTAGTCTTTTAGAGAATATTTTAATCTCTGAGAGTACTTGTATATATTTGGTGATAGCTCGGGCTGCTCCTGGAAGCCTTGCTGTTGGTCAAACTACCATTTGTATTAATATTAATATTAATTTCACTCAGTATAGTTGGATACCCTGGCAAGAGCCTTACAGTAGCAGGTCTTGGGGCACTTGGTGGCAGTGCAACTACCTTATAGTCTGGGCAGAACGGGGCATGGCTAGTAAATCTGTGCCAGCCTTTCCCAGGTGTGTGTGTATCTGTGTGTGTGTGTGTGCGTTTGTGTGTGTGTGTTCAAATTTCAAAGTGTGCATGTGTCAGCTACTTGGAGCAGGGACACGAAGCACTAGTTTCACAGAGAGTGTGCTGGAAGACTTGGCTTGAACACTCAGCTGAGGACTTCACTCTATAGCTGTGCTAGTGGGGATCCTTACAGGTGACCTGGGGAGAAACAGAGAGAGAAGCCCAGACCTCGGGCTGAATGTGTTCCTGTGCTCTTAAAGGAAATTGTGCTTTATGCAGAGAGCTGAATCTGTAAATACTGGGTGTATCCATTTTTGTTCCAAGTGAAAGCCCCTCTCCAGTGTCAGTGGTGAGGATTGAGGCTCCTTGATTACTGACCCAGAGTGGGGACGTCACAAAAACACATATTACAATGCAGGAACTTTAAAAGTTTACTTTTTTGGGTGATTCACTCTTGGGAATGATCTTGGGTTGGGACATTGATGTATTTTTAGAGAAAAAAAGAACCTTAGTGTAAACTATGTTTATAATACCTGTCACCTCTCAGTATAAATGGCAGCTCAATTAATAAATGTATATTAAAATTGAGACCTGTCAGATTAGCAGACTCTTGATGGCTTTCAAAGTGCAATAAAAATGTACTACTATATTTAAATGTAATTAATTCACTTTTTTAATGTAACATTCCATCATTTTTATTAGCATGCTGAATAAATTATGCATTTTAATTATTTGTTTATTCACATTTATTGTGCTTTTTTGTTATAACTTTATTGGTAGATGAAAGTCATGTGGCCACTTGTAATTTCTTTTAACATTTGGCATATGGTTTCATTACTTAACTCTGATGAAGTATCATTCAAAGCAGAAAAAAAAGTGCTTGGCAAACTAAATCATTCCTGTTTCTCTACAGGATGTTAGACTGGAAGTAATTATTTCCATTAGCTAAGACTCATCTTGGTATTGCCTCAGCTTGGAACAGTCTGCTTCTCCATGTATGAGTTGATACACCAAAGATGGAATATCACTGGAGTTTGGAACACACGTCACCAGTTACGTTTTCCAAATAAGACATTGGAGAGCTAGTGTCATGTAGAGAATTCACTAATTCTTGTACTACTTTAGGTTTTAAAACATAATGTGATACATACATTTTCTGTAATTCAGTTGCAACAGCCACAAGAAACTAGCATTTAAGAGTGCTGAGTTTGAGACTCACTTTTTATCACAGACAGTCTGAGACTTTTTTGTGGGGTTAATTCTGTATTGACAGAAATTGTTATACTCTGTCATTATTTCAGTCAGCTGCTCAGATTAATTCTTTCAGGCCTGCTTAGTGGTATAGAGAGATAAAGTCCTGATCATGCATCAGGTGATGTGAGTAAGAATAGCACCTCTGGCAAGTGTAGGAGCTGTCCACTGAGGATGGAAGTGAGTATCTGATGATATTTTATCCATCCTGGAGGGAGAGAATAGTGGCTCAGGCTCACTGTGAGGGTAAGCCCTACTCAAAGCACTAAGCATTACATGGCAGATTTCAAGTATGTTGTCCCTGCTTTGTCAAAGAGCATCTTACTTTGGCAGCTGAGGGGGAATTCAGGGTGTGGAAAGAAACTTTCTCTTGGGAGATAACAATGTGAAGCTTAGAGGAGGCACTGAAGGTGAAGGGAGGGCTCCCAGAAAGACAGAGTGAGCCACCACCCTAAGGGTATCAGGTTAGCTTCTCCCCATCACCTGACTCTCCCCTGGGAATGGAAAGGTGATGAGGACTCCATAGCAGGAATGAATGGTCCATAGGGCCCTCACCTGACCTAGACTGAAAATGCCTGGCTTTCATATCTTCAGACTGAATTGGTCTATTAATGCTGCTAGTAGAGCCTTCAGGCAAGGTTCCTGGTGGGGGATGGGAGGAGAAGAAAAGAAAAAAATAATTTTAGCTGGAACAAAAAAAACCCAAAACTGATGAAATTTGTAGCACTGGTGCTGACTATCCTTTTGTTATGCATGGCACGTGTTGTGTAAGTTTTCCCCATTACAGTTTCTCGAGAGGTGAACTTTACCTGAATCTTTCACTTGTGTTGCACTGCAGAAGTGACCCATACTAAACGTTCATCTATATACAATATGGCTTTTAGAAATATTACTGTGTTCAGGCCTTCGTCCATTTAGTTTGCAAATATTATATGTAGCTCTACTAATAAGCATCAAGAAGATATCTATTTTTAGACAAAAAAGTCACTTTATTTACACCAGGCTCTGTCCAACACACTAGAATCTTGATAAACATTTATTCTACCTTATTGTTAAGACTTATCAGGAACAGCTGTAATCAGTCTTGTAGACTGCCAAATTGCTGATACCCTATCCTCCATGTATGACATAAAATCACTAATATGAGTCAACAACTTTCATATCAGTGCCCTTTTATTGGACTCACAACTGCAATAGATGTCATTCTTTTTTTATTACAGTTTGGCTCTACTCTTGCAACATACTGCATACTGCTACAATTTCATTAACATTCTATATGCCCTCACTGCCACTTAAACTATATATCAGTTCCAACTGCTTGACAGGATTTTAAATTATTTTTTATCTATATTTGAATGTTAGAATGATGTTTCACATTTCTAAAGTGATTTAATTAATTGCACTTGCAACGCTGAGGCCTACAAGACAAGTATTTGGCTTTTCTGGCAGAGTGACTGACAATGAACTTTAGTACTAGCCTCTCACTGTGGAATATATCCTATTCCCCATCTTTTATTTCAGACATCTTTAAGCCAAATGCTACCAATGGTGTAAAATGAGTGTTTTGGAGTGTTGTTTGAATTCGCACAGCTGGCAAAGCCTACTGCTTTTGCTAGTTAGAGATCAACCTCATACAGCAATATCTTTTTGACACAATCTTTAATAAAACCACATGCAAGATGGTTCATAGTTAATCTCTCTGTCGAGTTCTGAAGTTACAGCTTGTTTTTTCCATAGGAATCTTACATAAGTTTCAGCTGTTTCTCCCCCATTTCTGATCAACAAAAAAAAATCTATTTATTATTGCATTTATTTAGTTGTAAGACTGTATGTTGTTTATAATTTTTACGCTTTGTATGGTTCTTCCTGGATTTAGCAGATGCAGATGTACTTAGGATCATATAGCAACTTGCCCTTTTGTAATTTTATACTGTGGCCACCCTAGGGGTATTATCACTATAAATTGGCCCTAGGTGTGTGTGTGTGTGTGTGTGTGTGTGTGTGTGTGTGTGTGTGTGTGTGTGTGTGTGCGTGTGTGTGCGTGTGTGTGTGCACGCCTGATGAGCACTGTGGCAGCCCCTAATGAGAGCAGCCGAATGGAGAAGAAGAAGTTATTTTGTGTAATAAGATCAGATTATCCACACCTCAATGGAACTCCAGAAGACAGGAAAAAGTTGATGGGCTTAACACAGTTTTAATGCAGTAAGAAAGCACAACACATAAACGACATTCCTTGAAAATACGTTTTCATCCTCAACTTCATCAGATACAATTAACAAACTAAATTACATGTCTTAAATACTTCAATTAAGTACAAATTCACCAACATAAACAATGTATCACTAAAATGTACATTTCATAGCCTTTATCCACAATCCTTTTCAACTCCACTAACATAAATAACTTAATTTACAACAACAATTCTACACTTTAAAAGTTATTTTTAATACAATTCATAATGTAAAATAAACCCTGTAACTGCTTGCATTAATAAAATGTTAAAACACCTAACCTTAAGGGTAAGGAATCATAAACATGCTTGATATGTAAGTTTATAAAATTCAAAAGATGTTATCTGTGTGCCCTCTACTGGCTCTAAAACTCACAACTGCTTCACATCTAAAATAACTAGAGAACCTCACTATGTAGGGACTCAACACAATCAAATGCCACATTTGTATAAGTTTTTGTAAATGTTATAATCTTGCCGCTCTCAGCTTTAAAACTTGGGCCAGAGATAAGCCATTGTTTAGTCCAGGGAACCTCTACATCTCCAGTTGAAAAACCTAGAAAATTCTATCGAACATGAACTCAATAACGATTAGTAAGAATAGGATTCCCTCTAACTTAACTCAGGTGAAAAAGGAAACTTTAGTTGAGTTGAAGAATAACCGGAAACTAAGGGTTATGAAGCCTGACAAGGAGGGAGGTATTGTTTTAATGAATAATGCGAGGTATGAGGCAAAAATGTTGGAACACTTATATGATGAGAATAAATATTCCAAAGTCTCTATTAATGAAATTAACATAGCCTACAAAAAGATATATGTGGCTTTGTATGATTTATTATTGGAAGGTTTTATAGACAGGAAACTATTCGAATTTTTGCAGAATCCATGCTCACGTATTCCTTCTACATTTGGAATACCAAAAACTGATAAAAATGTCCATGACCCACCCCTAAGGCTGATTTTAGCTGCAGAGGGATCTGCCACATCCCCTTTGGCAAGGTAATTGGATGTAAAACTAAAACATTTGGTAATGACAAATGAGATGTTGTTAAAGGACTCGTGGGATTTTATAAGGAGTATTAAGCAAGAAATTTTTAGTGAGGATTTAATTTTCATCACTATAGACATTGTGGATTTATTTGGCTCAATACCTCATGCTATTGGCATTGACTGGTTTGAGGAATACCTAAGAGAAGATACACATTTAAACCCTGATGAGATACATTTTTGTATGCAATTAATGGAACTGGTTTTAAAAAATAATTAAATTTTCTTTCAAGGAGAATTTTTTCAGCAGACCAGTGGAGTGGCAATGGGGGCAAGGTGTGCCCCGATGTATGTCAACCTGATACTAATGGTGTGGGAGAAGAAGTTTGTTTTGAACAGTATATATAAGGATTGTTGGGTATTTTACAAATGATTTTTAGACAATATTTGTATCTTTTGGAAAAGAACATTTCAAACATTCATGGAATTTTATTGGTACATTTCCGAATCTACTGAATTTTTAAGGTTCACGTACAATATTGGCCATAAAAAAACTGCATACTTAGATGTCACTATTTACAAGGAAGGTAATAAATTTAACTCAAGGGTATACAAGAAGAAGACATACTCTAATTCTATTCTACATTATGCTAGTGCTCATCCTTTCCATCAGAAGAAAGGCATTATAAAAGGGCAATTTGTAAGAATTAGTAGAATGATTTCAAATGAAGAAGAATTTAGAAAGGAATGTGATGTGTTGCATGGGATGTTCTGTGAACGTGGATACCCAGAAACTTTAATTACCCAAGTGAAACAGGAGATGGCTAGTGAGAGGACAGGCAAATATGCCCCAATCTTGGGAATTCCTGAAGTTAGCCCTGTGGGTGGTCATTTAAGTTCGAAAGAAAATAAGAACGAGGGGAACTTTGGTTCGGCATTCATCACGGATTTTATGGGGGTGCCAATGTTGTATGTAGAACCATCGAAAGGGAAGGACTAGGTTCAGTAGAATCAGTGACCTTAAATTAGACTTTAAACCCCTTTTAAATGTGTCTATAGGAAGGGAACAAGCATCAAACATGTTTTGGGAGGACACTATGACTGTAAGGGGGGTGGAACCCGAAAAAAGAAAGGGAATTCAAATGTGGGAGATGTGCGCAATGCCCTTTCATTATGAATACTACTAGTCCACCTGGATTCCAGAAATAGAACCCTCATGGCAAGGAGCTATAGTAATTGTGAGACCAGCGGGGTTGTATATCTTGCCATATGTGAGTGCAAGGCATTCTATGTAGGAAAAACGGAGAGGAAGCAGAAAAGGAGAGTATATGAACATTTGAATGCCATAAGTAATAGAAATGTTAATAATGCATTATATAGGCACAGTATAGAATGTGGAAAAGGAAAGTTTAGTTTTTTTGTACTTGAGGAGATCCCAAGGGATATGAGGGGTGGTATGTAGGAGACCAGAATTGAATACAGGGAACTTTACTGGCAGATTTTTTTTAGAAGGCAGTAGCTTCCCTGGACTAAGTGATGGTTTATCCCTGGCCCCAGTTTTAAAGCTGAGAGCGGCAAGATTATAACATTTACAAAAACTTATACAAATATGGCATTTTATTGTGTTGAGTCCCTGCATAGTGATATTCCATAGTTATTTTAAATTTGAAGCAGCTGTGAGTTTTAGAGCCAGTAGAGGGCACACAGATAGCATTTCATGAATTTTATTTTATAGACGTATACATCAAGCATTTTTTTTTTATTCATTACCCTTACGAGTAGATGTTGTTTTAACATTTATCGATGCAAGCAGTTACAGGGTTTATTTTACATTATGAATTGTATTAAAAAGAAGTTTTAAAGTGTAGAACTGTTGTAAATGAAGTTATGTATGTTACTGGAGGTGAAAAAGGGTTGTGGATAAAGCCTATGACATGTACATTTTAGTGATGCACTGTTTTATGGTGAATTTGTATTCAATTGAAGTATTTCAGACATGTAATTTAGTTTGTTAATTGTATCTGATGAAGTTGAGGACAAAAACATATTTTCAAGGAGTATCGTTTATGTGTTGTGCTTTCTTACTGCATTAAAACTGTGTTAAGCCCATCAACTGTTTCCTGTCTTCTGGAGTTCCATTGAGGTGTGGATAACTGTTTTCTAAGCTGCAAGATCAGATTATTATTATTATTACTATTATTATTATTATTATTATTATTATTATTACTATAATTACATACATCTAGATATGCACCTACAAAAGACTGACCATTGAATCTTGGAAATAAAAGGCAAGACCAGCACAAATCACTGATCTGCCTCATGTCTTTACTGTTCTTAACAACATTCTGTTATTCATGATATTTCATGGCCAGCTTCACAAAAAATCTGATTTTGAGGCACAGACTGCAAAACTACTTCTGTAAGGGGTTCTGAAATAAAGTCTTTCACATGTATGGTCTCAGCAGCAAAATTTGTCCAGATCTGAATTGTTCATCCTGTTTCATCCTGTCAAAACTTAGTGAGTTGAGTGCATATTGATAAAACTATAAAAAACTACAATTATTGGTAATCATTACTTTGAAATAGGATTAAACAATAGAGTTGCTTTTGCAGGGAAGCTGTGCCCTAATTTGCAATGATATAGATGTTTGCCTCTAGACCTTGATCTCAAAAATGTACTCACTTGAAGGTCATGCAAAAAAGTTTGTTTCAATTTGAATTTCGTTTTCCCTCTACTCCAAGTCGCTTTGATTTTGAATGTGTATATAAAGAGAATGCCCCATGCAAAAATACTACACACCTGTAAAACTTGCAAAATAACTTATGAAAACACTTCACTACACTTTAATATATACTTTTTGCCCTCTCTGTTGTAGTCATCTTTGTCCCCAATAGTTTCACTGCATTTGGTCTGCAAATGGAAAACTGACAGAAGTACAGAAGCCCTTTAAGTGCAAATAACATCGCTTTCATTTAATATTTTGAGTTAGTTTCCATTTTAAGATCTCAATGCTCCTTTTCTTTCAAGGTTCCTTACTCTTTGTGTTTGAGTTGTTTTCTCATTAGTTTTGTACAAGTTGTTGCTTAACTTTGACAGGCATATTTTCTTGTCCTCAGGCCTCAAACAATACAAAAACTAATAGAAATGAAACATGTTACATCATACCTGAACACAGTGAACAGAAAGAAAATGACATAGCAAATTTTCAGTGCACTAACTGTATTCTAGTGAACAGAGGAAATGCATGGATATACGTTTCTGTCCGTCTGACCTTTAAACATTACAAGAGGCAGCTTTTATTTTCAAAGAGTGTGTAGCACACTGGAAAAAGCTTCAACTGCATCCTATTTTATTCTGATTTATTATTCTAATTTATTTTGTTCTGTGAGTTGTTTTTCAGATACTTCCTGTGGTGAAATTTAGTTATTACCTTGACAGACCATAATAGCAATTCACTTTCATAGAATCCTTTGTTTCCCTTCCCCCATCTCTGTAATACTCAGTATACATGGAAATAAAACAACAATTCCAGGTCACTGATTTTTCAGTAAAAACAAAAGCAGGCAGGAATATGCTGCCTGCGGTGCCAAACTTGCTTTTAATTTTGTGTTTTCGGTGACAGTAATACATTCACATATTAAATATCATATCTTTAAACCTCACTTTGAATATGACTCATTTCTGATTTAATTTACATTCATGTAAACACTCTTGTGATGGAGTGCCTTCTAATCTTTTTTAAGCTTCTCTAAATATGCTACCTATTTAAAATCTCACTGAAGTAAATATAAGAGCTCATAAACATATTTATTGAAATAAACTTAAAAATGTAAAACAGCTACCAGTGTAAAATTAATTAAAAGCATTTATCTTTTGCATCTAATTTCTTGGCTGTGTGTTGTTTTTTTTAATATTTATCTATTATTTTTAAACATTAGTATGAAGAATTGTGTATGCTTATTTATTTATTTAATTTCACTGACCATGTTAACCCCACTTTCTAGTTACAGAAAAGATCAGAAAAAAGTTTTAGCAAGCCAGCATTTAGTATCACATGACTTAGAATAATAGTGATAGTTTTTCAGGTGGATACTGATGCTGTATGATCTTATTTTCCAACAAATAACAACTTAAAGTTACATTTTTTTGTGCATGGTTTAAGTCTGATACTTCATATGAACTCACCCAGGTCAGCTTAGAACCCGTAACTAACATGAAATTCTACTTATTTAATAGTTTAATACACCTTCAGATCGTCTGTACACCTTATTAACAAAAAATATTTTGTATGCTATTTTACATCCCTGTACTTGCTACTCATTTGATTTTACTGCTATACCTACTTCTTCCTCCTTATACAAGAGATATAACACCATGGACAGCATCTAAGTAGCTCCCATGGTGTTTTCTGGTACTGACCTATCCCTATCGCCTTCAGAAGTTTGATGTGCACACATAGCAAAGTGAGGGACTGCTGTTCTATACAGACTACATGCTTCTATATGCTTCTAGAACAGCTGAGGGACTGCTGTTCTATGCAGACTATATGCTTCTACATTTGTATGCCATGAACTACAGTACATATGTGCTGCTTGGAGGAGTCAGATGCTTATGCTGTGATACTCATTCTCCAGCAGGGATGAACACAGCCATAGACACATTGCATGCTATGACACTCATTCTCCAGCAGGTGTCACTACAGCAATAGAATGAGCTATCTGCCTCTGACTAGGATTGGTGGACTTGTGCCACACACTTACTCCTCCTTCTTATCCAACATTTCTAGTGCCAAGGTCGCTAGTTTATCTAAGGTCATACTTGTCCTAGTCAGGACTTTATGACAGAGTTGGCAGCTTTAGGTCATGTCATTTCCTATCAAATAAGCTACACCTCCAGCTGAATGTAACCAAAGCTAGAGCTGCCATCTTTTCAACTGCCCAAAGTGGGACATGTTTGTAGAAACGTGAGATTTTGCAGGGCAAAACATACCCACAACCTCTCCAAAGGACAGAGCTTCACATTTTTGTCAAAATAAAACCTTATTCTTGTAGAATTTGAGTTGCTTATTCTATTTCATATAATATTTAGGAGTTTTGGATACAAAATAACTGTTTTATGCAACTGTTAAAGAAAATTTATGAAATATTTTTGTCCTAAAATCTCAGAACGTTTGCCATTTTTTTTTCAGGACACAACTGCCCAGAGAGAAACAGGTGGTAACCTTAAACAAGGCAAAGACAAGTAAAAAGATATAATTTTTACTCAGCAACAAGTTGTTTCATTCACATAACTATAACATTTTGCAAAGAGTTCACTGCAAATTTAGCAGGAATAAAGGATTAATGAAAATGGAAATTAGGGTTAAGTAAATCCATGAAAAATGCATTCATGTGAAATAAAAACTGTTTATAAATAGTTTGTCTGATACTGAAGAGGGTAATTTTAACAGGTCAGGTCACTCATACCAAAAATTATTTGTATTCAACAGTAAAATATTAATACCTTTCATATGACCCACCTACTACAGTACCTGGGAGGCCTGTGCCATATTGATCTGAACAACAACGCCACAGGTATGCCCTATAACTGGATATACTTCACACCTTTACTACACTTTAATATCATGTTCCTGTCCTGAAGGGCAACAAGATAAAGCACTTAACCCCCTTTCTACAACAGCAGGGAAGAAATCCCCCCACTCGGCAAAAACAGGGGGACATAAGAGGAAAGGCAACCCCCACTACAAAGAACTCAAGGCACCCCCCCCCCCCCACTAGCTGAGAATCAGTAATGCTAGCTGAGGCATCTGACTTCCAGTAGTAGGGCTTTACTACTATTCATTTTACAATTTTATTTTTGCTGAGGTATGAGTGTTTCGGTCTGGTGAACATTTTTAATCCTATTCTGTGGTACCCAATTCCTAACAAACATGCATGACAAAACAATGCCGAAGAAAGGGACATGAATACACTTGCAGTATGGCTCACATCCTGACCTTAAAGACTACAAACAGCAGTGCAAGTAGCTCAACTGCAAATATATTGGTATTAATCAGGGCAGGTAGCTATAATGTCCAAAATAAATATTTTGTTCTTAACTACATATAGCAGCAGCATGGAAAATAAATATTTTGACATTAAGTTTAAGTAGCAATGGTATTCATGGCATATATTTAATCTTAAATACAATTAGGTCAAGCTAAATGTTTTGACATTATGAAAGGACTTTGTAAGTTAAAACAGTGAGTGTTGAGTGACATCCCAACAGCTACTCACAACATCGCTATGGAATCTTTGTTGGTACAGCATCTTTTTTCTGTACACCTCCTTGATTCTGAACATTAAAAGCAATGGTACTGTCTTTCACAATTTATAACATAATACCAGTTCAAGTGCACATTCTGCTTTTACAGAAAAAGCAGATCCATAAATATTACAATCCACAATGCAAATAATAATGGTGCAGTGGTGTTTTTTTATGCATACATTGGCATTTACTACATACAGCTCAGGTCTTCACTTGTGTAGGAAATGTGCACTGCTTTCTCTCACAAGTGATAAATGAACCTGTTTGCAGTACATCCCACTGTCAGCACAAAGAAGCAGAGTTGGTCACTAATATAGGTTTAGCTATATAACAAGGTGCAAAGGATTATGCATAGTACAGATATTGCTGCAGACCCAGCAATGCTATGAGGCACAGTTCTACTGACAGCATACTTGTTTTCTTTGTTTAATTGGTATCTATGACAATGCATTGTCATTTATATTTTACTATGCATTTATTGTCACTTCTTTATCTTCAGCTTTATATCTAAGGTCAAATAATGCTTTGCAGATTCTTTCTGAGAGCAATATCATCTGTGAAGAAAATGCCATTTATTCAAGAAGGTCATTTACAGTATATGTGCGCATGTAATTTGACTAATAGGTTAGGGTTGCTTTATATTGCTATGGTAACTGTTATTCCTTCTTGATATTAATTACCTGTCTCTCCTTAGACAACATCATTTTCTATTTGTTGAGTTCATAATTTAACTTTCTTCAAAAGATTTTGTTTTTACTATATTGGATGTGTTTTACTGTTGCTAATTATGTAATAATTTTTAGCTTTTATTACTGCAAAGCTTGTTTAAGCTGGGTTATAGTACTGATTCCTGTTTGGTTCTCTTTTATTATTTTTTATGCAGGCTTAGAAATGTGTTTGCATTGAGGATGTGTATATCTGAGGTCAGATTTACTGATTTGTTTTTGGAGTAGGTCTATATCTAACAGTTTTACCTGCTAAATGACTTCTAGGTAGTGTCATTTTGATGGATTTTGAAGTATGAGGGGGGAGTAGGGATTTCTGATTGAATGTGAGGTCCAGGTGGCCTGCACTACCTTCTTCTTGTACATGGACTAGAGGTGATGTACATGTAGCTAGAAATATGTCCTAGGGTGGTACAGTGGTGCAGCAGTTAGCATTGTTGCCTCAAAGCAAGAGGTTCGTCGGTTCAGTTCTTGGCTGGGGTGCCTTCTGTTTGGAGTCTGCATGTCCTCCTTGCATTCACATGGGTTTCCAACAGGTGCTCCAGTGTCATTCCAAACTCATGTAGCTGGAACATTTCTCCCTGGGCCTTCACACAAAATGGGTTCTGTCCCAGTTGGATTTTCCTGATAAATAAAATATTAAATAAAAATAAATGTATGATTGGTTAATTTTCCTTGCCTGTTTTATAAAGATTCTTTAATGCATTATTCAGTAATGTACATTCCTTTGCATTATGGACATAATTATCACTCTGAGAATATCAGCAACAAAACACACTGACACACACCACAGCCCCTACCCAAAACCCTTAACACACACACACACACACACACACACACACACACACACACACACACACACACACACACACACACACACACTTACCTGAATACATGACCATAGCGGAACTTTAGAAGCGCGAAATTCAAAACCTCTGGTATTCGAGGTTTTAAATTTCACGCGTCTAAACTTTTGCTATTATGTGGATTCGGCTTTTTGGCCTCGAAATACTGAAATTCGAGATTTCAGTATTTTGAGCTTCTGAACGGAACCCATATATATATATATATATATATATATATATATATATATATATATATATATATATTTATATAGATAAGATAGATACAGATATGTATACACACACACACACACACATATATATATGTGTGTGTGTGTGTGTGTGTGTGTGTGTGTGTGTGTGTGTGTGTGTGTGTGTGTGTGTGTGTGTGTGTGTGTGTGTGTGTGTGTGTGTGTGTGTGTGTGTGTATGTATGTGTGGAAATTTCCAATATATGGTGAATTGACTGAATTTGAGAACAATTAGTTAAAATGCCTGAATTTTTTATTAATAAATGTAGAACAGACTGTCATTATATAAGATATAAAATTTCCCTCCCAACATCCACATACATTCAGTATGCAGATGATTCAACACTCATCTTTACTGCTGTATCTCTGGCTGAACTTCATTCTTCCACCCAAAAAGTCTTTACAGCAGCAGAAAACTGGTTCCAACATATCTGTCTCCTCCTTAATCCCCAAAAAAAAAACAAATTACTACTTTTTTCTCCAACCCTTAAGTCTGACCCTCTCTCCTTTTCTATTGTCTCTGACAATGGCGCTATCATAACACCTGATTGTTCCACTAAACTACTAGGGTTTACAATAGATAATCAACTAAACTTTGATTCCCACATCAACCTAACCATCAAAGCTGTTAATAAAAAGATAGGTGCCCTCTACAGACTTAAACCCTTTCTTTCAGCAACTACCAGGGTGTCTCTAGCCGAAACGCATCTCATCTCTACATTATTGTATGCCTCTCCATCTTTTATCAACCTTTCAAAATCTAACATTCAGAAACTAGCCACATCCTACCATAGCATTGCCAGGTTTGCCACAGGCTCCCCATTTCATACCCATCATTGTGTTAATCTCAAAAACTTGTCTGGCTTGAACTTCAAAATCTTATTCTTCTACATCAATTAGTTATCACCCATAACATTCTCTATTACCCTACTAATACACCCATACTTAACAACCTTGTTGCTCCTTACAGGAATCTTACTTCCCTTCACTCAGCTAACAAACTGCTAGTAGCTACTCTCAAATCACACAATAAATCTGGTGACTCCTTGTTCACAAATGTTGTTGGCTCGTACTGGAATAAACTTCCCATTGAACTGACTACTTTAGTCTCATCACAACTTTTTAAGAAACAAAGAACTATTTCAAATCTCACTGGCTTTGCCCTTGCTCAAATCCTGACAGACCCCAGCATCCAACTTCCATTATAGTTCCCTCCTTTGCCTGTTGCTATACATCCATCTTTTCTACTTGTCTCTCTCATTGTTACTCCTCCTCCTCTGCAGCTCTCCTGGCATCCACATGGATATTACTATTCCTATGATGTCACTTTCTCATTTACACTAGATATATTACTGCGACCTGTTATCTTACCTTCTATTTAAACCTTGTATTTTGATTCCTGCTGTACAAGTCTGGGTCTTAAAACTATTTGCTCTAGTACAAAATGTTTATTATATCTGTTAATATTGTAAATATTGTATAGACTCTAGTGTCTGTTTATTTTTTTTTTTCATTACAGTTCCTGCTACTGTAAAGAGTATGGGATTAGGGATCCTTGTTGTATTTTTTTCTGTTAAATTGCTACTGTTCTGTTAAATTGCTGGAATAGTTCTGTAGTTACTTACATTTTAGTCTCTTAATGTGCTGTTTTATTTACTAGTATATAGCGGAGCTTTTCTCCTCGGGCCTCTGCTGAAAATGGACATGTATCCAGCCAGACTAGCCCGGTCAACAAATGTAAAATAAATAAAAATAAAAAATAAAATCAATTTGAACTAAGAGCAAAAAATTTGTCAAAAATAAATAACTAAATATATATAAGTAAATAAAATGGAAATATCTTTGAAGTTTAAATTAATCAAACTTTGTGACCAGAAACCAGCTATACATCAACAGTTTTGTCTGAACTTCTAAATGTCTCTGTAACAGTTTCCATAAAATAGAATGCCTGTGATAATGTAGTTAAAACAAAATGTGTGGAAATAAGTGCTGAACCCTTAAAAATCCAAAGATGAGGAAGGTTAGTAAGAGTAACGCAAATAATCAAAGTTATGAGTGTCTCTTCAAAGAGATCTGGGAAGCAATGTAAAAAAATTACTTATGTTTGATAAACTATTCTAGCAAAGGGCAATCTGTATATTCAGAATGGTTGTTATGAGCAGAAATGCAATTTTGGACCAAAATCAGAGCAAATGAAACTATATGAAAATACATTTAAAGGACAGTAACACCAGAGACTGATTCTCTGTTAATTAAGATGCTTGAAATCGTGAATTGAAAACTTAAATTCAGAAGTCAAGGTTGCAGTTAATGAAATGCACAGGTAAGCAAGTATTCTTTATTTAGCCTTACCCCACATGTGCTTAATAATCAAAAAAGAACAAAATGGAGCACAATCAGGAATTAATGAAATGCATTTTAAGCATGTTTGGCTTAAAATAATAATGTGTTGTAGTGAAAATTATTCTACAGCATTATCTGAAGCTTTAGATTCACAGTCTGAAGTCTAAGAATGAAAGTACTTATTCTGAGAATACATGTGCACCATTAAAGGTGGCAGAGAAACCTGTACTAGAACAATAGTTTATTGTTAAAAATCAAAAAGATGCTGTTTCTTCCCTAAACAAAAGTCTTCTGGCTTAACACAAGTTTGCAGCAAGTCCTTTAAATATAGATCCATACAGCTGGCATGCACTTTCAATGTCTTTTTCATCTCTGTGGCACTCATCAGTTCATACATTAGTACCAGGCTAACTGCCCTTTCTGGCCATTTTAAGCCTAGTTAAATATCCCACTGGGTACTTAAAATGAACCTTTCCCATTAGAGTTTGGATTCACCTAGTCCCTTCCAAGATCTATATTTATATACTACTGTAGTGATAATTATTAAATCAAAACATAGATATTTAAAGGGGACCCATACATTGGGACAAAGCATTTAGGAGATACCTCTGTCCATTAGTAGTATGGGGGGTACTGAGGTAACTTTACTATTTCTCATCCATTGATCCAAGTTAGGTGGTGTATACTATTTTTATCTTTGTCTATTGCTTTAGTGACCTTTTCAAAACAGTCCACCCAGGCTGAGTAAGCATGACCTACCTTTGACAAATCCAAACTGAGGTAGTTCCAGTGGTTGTCTTCATTAATGAATTCCATGATAATTCTTTGCATAGCTTTGCATATGAGGCTGGTCAGACTTATGGGTCTGTAATTGCCTGGGTTAGTGGAAGGTCCTCCTTTATGCATGGGAATAACTGTTGCTGTTCTCCATTGACTTGGTACAAAATCCATATGGATGCTAAGGCTGAACGGTGTTGTTGTTAGGGGTGTGGTTAAATTGTGTTTCATACTATTCAAGATACATCCCAGGATATTATCTGGATCCATCTAGGAAGTGTTTTTTGCTTTTGATAGCACTTTCAGGACTTGGTCTTAAAGCTTTTGCTGGTTGTGAGTTGTTTTTATCTATTTTGTTTGAACTATAGGGGGAGCGGGGATAAAGTTTGAGCTGAGTTTATCAAACAATAGGTCAGCTATGCCTTCATCTTTAGTGTAGGTAATATCATTTACAATCGGATCAGTGCATTGTTGTGTTGTGCTCTTAAGATTATGAACATAACAAAAAAAGCCCTTGAGATTGTTCCTTGCTTGCGTGGCTATTTTCACTTCAAAAGTGGCTTTGGTAGATATAATTAAGCACATGAGTTGCTTGTTTAATTTAATGATGAGGGGTATATCATTATGTGTATTACTCTTCTTACTTTTAACTAATAATCTCTTTCTTTTGTAAATCTTGTTAATATGCATTTTATTTTACATTTCCAGGAAAGTCTGACTTGGAACAAAGCCAATTTTCAGCAGAGGCCTGGAGAGAAACACTCCAGATGCATGTCTATGCAATGTGGAAGAAAACCGGTGCACTTGGAGGAATCTCACACGAATACATGAAGGATTTGCATATTCCACACAGAAGGCATCCCAGCCAGGCATCGAACCAGAGAACCTCTTGCTGTGAGGCAACAATGACTTGGAACAAAGCCAATTTTCAGCAGAGGCCTGGAGAGAAACACTCCAGATGCATGTCTATGCAATGTGGAAGAAAACCGGTGCACTTGGAGGAATCTCACACGAATACATGAAGGATTTGCATATTCCACACAGAAGGCATCCCAGCCAGGCATCGAACCAGAGAACCTCTTGCTGTGAGGCAACAATGCTACCACTGCACCACTGCACCATCTATATTAAAAAAATGATAATAAATAATATTAAAGTTCCACTGGACAGTTTGTTTTTGTGGTATGCCCTTTGTTTGTTCCTACTGGGTACAACTGCATTTATGAAGCTGTTTACATGCTGTTATTGTTTAGCCGTATATGTTTCTACATATTCATAGGTTCATAGGTTGGTACTAGGCTATCAGCCCTAGGGCCTATACAAGCCTAGCCATAACAATTCCCTGGCTATTTCTTCCCAGAATATTTATTTCCCTGGTCCCCTGTCTAGCAGGGCAACTGATGTGATCCCAAAGGGTGAATTTCCTATCTCCCATCCAGTCGTCAAGTTCCTTTTCAAGACGGCCAAAGAAGCACTCAGCTTGACATGTATGGGCAGTCTATTCCAGAGTATGGGGAGTCTCTGGGTCAGGAACCTATCCCTCCAGCATGTTTTGTTCATTGTGATAAGCAGATTTAGATCCCTGGAGTGTGTGGCTCTGAGGGATTGGGATTTCTTTAAGTGAAGCTTGTCCAACAGCACTGGGTTTGACATGGCCTTGTATGTTAAGCAGAGATCACCTCTGAGTAGGCGATATGCGACAGAGTATAGCTGGAGTTTTTTTAGATGGTCAGCATACAGCATCTGCTTTAGTCCTGTGATTCTTCTAGTGAGGTATTTCTGTGGCCTTTCCAGTTATTGCAGATGTCTTGTTAGGTACATACCAAAAGGGGCATTGTACTCTATAATAGGTCTAATGAGGGATGATTACAGTGGGACAATGACCTCCTTTTTTCTGGATGAAAAGCCCATAGTGATGAGGTGTACCACATAGAATGATTTCCTGACTGTTGTGGCTATGTGGCTATCAAAGGTGAGACCACTGTCCACCTGTGTTCCTAAGTCCCTTATCACACTTTCGACATTTAGTGTACTGCCACTTATGTGGTAATTCATGGGTATATGGTTTTTCCCAAAGGGGATAACTATACATTTCTTGGCATTAAGTTTGAGCCCATGGCTCTGGCACCAAGCATCTGTTTCTGTAAGGCCCTTTTGCAGAATATCCACATCATTTGGGGATTCAATAATGGCTTCCAGTATGCAGTCATCTGCGAACTTTGTTGGCCATAGTCCCTTAGTGTTGGTCTGTACTTCAGAGAAGTAGATGCTAAACAAGAGCTGTCCCAGGACTGAACCCTGAGGTACTCCGCTTGTCACTTGTCTGGAGCTGGATTTTAAGTCGGCTAGTTTTATAGTGTGGGTTCTGTCAGTAAGCCATTTGGCAACCCATCGTGTGACGTAGGGATTAATGCCCAGTTTAGTAAGTTTATCTATGATTCCAGAGTGGGGGATGGTGTTGAAGGCTTTGGCGAAGTCCAGTTAGGCTGTGTGGACTGCCTTACCCTCGTCCACAGCTTTGGAGACTGATTTGAAGAAGTCAATCAGGTTGAGGAGACAAGATCGACCCTTTATGAAACCAAACTGGGTGGGGTCCAGTGTTTGAAGGTTGCCAATGTCTTTGTTTATAAGTTCCATGATAATGCGTTCCATGGCTTTGAGGATCAAGCTTGTCAGACTGATGGGACAATAGTTCCTGGGATCCAAGGTGGATCCCCCATTGTGGAGTGGGATAACTGCAGCTGTGCACCACTCATTGGGCACAAAGCCTCAGGTAACGCTATGATTAAGCATAACACTTAGGTGAGGTGCCAGTTCATTTTGTAGTTCATGTAGTACACAGCCCTGGATTTTGTCTGGTCCCATGGATGCTGTATTCTTAGCTTTGGATATTGCATTTTTTACCTGTGTGGCTGTGATTACCAGAATTTGGCAATCTTTTGGTATTGAGATGGGCCCTTTAGGGGGGTGAGAAGGGGATGAATTTGGCACTGAATCGATCTGCCAGGGTATTGGCAATATCCTTGGGATCAGTATATTTAATGCCATTCTGTTGTAGCTCAGTAGATCTGAGCATTGCCATTTAGATTTGTGACATAACTATAGAATGCCTTGTGGTTGTCCTTGGAATCTATGGCAATTTTATTTTCGTAACTAGCTTTGGAGGATTTTATGAGGGATCTCAGGTTCTTACTGAGGCTAGTAAGGGAGGTTTTTGCATCCTGGGATTTTCCTCTTTTCACCAACAGTTTCTTCCTTCTGTTGTGTAGTTTGTTTATGGCAGAGAACCACCAGATTGCGTTCCTTTTTTTGGAGGAGACGTCTTGGTTCTGTTTGGAATGGCATGATTCACGCATGAATGGATGTGCTCATACAGTGCCTTAGTGTAGGATTCAGCAGTCAAATTTTCAGTTCCCATCTGCATGGGTGTCATGACGTTTGTCACTTCTGACTTGAGTAGCATGAAGTTGGCTTTGGAGAAGTTTTTTATGGAGGTTTCTCTACTTGGGTTTGGGGGTGGGATGTGGACGTCAAGGGTGATTAGCTTATGGTCAGACCTGTCCAACGAGGGGGTGAACACTGGTGTGGAGCATCGATCTCCCATGTTGGTAATGACCAGGTCTAGGATATTTGAGCCTCTGGTGGGACTATGGATTAGCTGGTCCAGGGCATTGGAATTATGAATTCCAAGAACCATTGGGCAAAGGTGTTGGTACCCGAGTAGTTTTCCTAATTAATGGCAGGGTAGTTCACCCAGTATTAGGGTGTTTGGTTGTATCTTAATATTTTCTTATATGTTTAGAAAGGTGTAGTGAGAATCTTGGGGCATGGTGGGGGATCTGTAGCAAGCTACAATTTGGATTGCAGTCTTACCTAGTGTTAGTTGCACCTGTAGAATTTCAGATGCATTGTATTGGGCAACTAGCCTGGCAGTGTGAATATCCTTGGTGACTATGGACATTCCTCTGCTTTTAGTGCTTCAGTTCTGGTTTGGTGGCCAGTGAGTTTAACTGTGTTTGGTAGCTCTGTCATTTAGATTCCTATAGCAGAAATATTCTCTTTCTTCATCCTGTTATCGTCTTTGAGTTTTTCATTCACACTACTGTCTCACTTTGAGAACAACTGCTCTGGCAAATCTTCCTCCAAGAAAGCAATCAACACAGTACCCATTTGAAATGTTGGGACTGACTAGAATAAGTCCTGAAATACATAGACTGAATGGCGGAAAGATCAGACTGCCATATGCTATGTCCGAGATGCCATTTTTCAGAATATTCCCTTTTTTCAGAGTTATAGCGATCTTGGGGTTGGTATATATAAGCTTGTGGGGTGTGGGAGGCTTGCCCCCATACCTTGGGGAGGAGGGAAGCTTGTCCCCCTTAAAAAAGAAGTTTAAAGGGGAAGAACAAGTTTTAAGATTTGCTCTTCTCTTGTGTTTGTCAACACTCGGCTTTTCTAGTGCCAACATTTAAATAGGGATCCAACAACACTCCTCATGGGTGTATCCTAGCCCTCCTTTTAGATAGCATCAGCAGTTTTATTAAGGAAACCTGCTCTGCCTAATAAAGAAAAGATTCTCTCTGCTCTTAAAGGAACAGCCTCTTTTAAAGTGATAGCAATACTTCTCTGGTTAACACAACAACAGTTCCTCTTTGTTTTTAAATAATCAATTCTTATTTACAATGGTTTTATTTACACACTCTGCACACAAAATACTGAACTGTTTACAACATTTGTATTTATTTGGGAACATTATTTAGTGAGATTGGATGTTACAACTGATCCCCTCCCAACTTGAAACCATTGATTCATGCTCACTGGATGACCTATATGCCATTGATGGGCTATCTGCATTGTAATTGATCAAGCCAAGCCAGTGTTGTACTTTAAATAGCTGTAGCCCATTTAGTATAACTCTTGCCTTGTCCAGTCTATCTAGTACCTCCTCAGTTCTAGGCAGGGAGCTAATAAGTCTGAAATGCTGCTCAGCTTTTTAAAATCACTACAAACCCATTTTGTGGTTAAGGCCACAGGGTTGCTATACTCACTTTCTAACTCCCCTATCATCCACATTTTAAGCCATTTCTTTACTGTTTCCAATTCAGCCTTTCTCTGTGACACCAGCATTCTCTAAGGTTTTAAGTTAACCTTTTCTCTAGGAATAGTTTAACTACAGTATTGAATTAGAGTTGTTGTGCCATGCAGCTCTGAAAACACTTCTTTGTTACTTTACAGGAACTCTTTTATTTTTTATTTCTGTTGTTAGAGAAAAGCAAGACTAGAAGTCAAGTTTTATTGCTTCACTAGAGTTACTAGTGTCTCCTGCTTAACTAATTGCAGAAGTTTGGACTTCCAGAACACTAATGTCGTATATCTGGTCTTCTCTTACCATTATGACTAACTTTGGACGTTACCTCATTTGATTTTTCTGTTTTATCAAATGGTCTCTGTTATTTAGCCAACAATTTGTTTACTGCAGAGAGGATGAAAACTAACATTTGGTCTTCAGCATTAAATTCCCCTGTCCTCGTATTACTATTATGCCATTGTTTTGTGGCCTGAGCTCTTTCTATGTCTTCCTTGGCCATGAGTATCACCACTTTCAGCCTTTCTTATCAATTGCTGTACTGCTCTATGATACTTTTAAATGGCGTTTTCTGTTTGTCTCACGTTTCTGTTACAATATCTAGCAGCTCATGAGACTGCCTGCCATGTAATGATTTAAAAGGAATGAACCCTTTTGAAGTTTGCTTTACTTCTCTAATGACAATACGAGGGTACAGTATTAACAGGTCCCAGTTTTTGATATGTTCCTCAATAACTTATTTTTCTGCATGGATGTTAATGTTTGTTTAACATGCTCCATTAATCTATCTATCTGGGAATGGGACACTAAGGTTTTCAGTTCTTTCACCTTAAATCATTGGCACAGCTGGTACATTATTTTGGGTATAAATAGAAACACCTAGTCAGTAAGTATTTCCTTTGGTGTTTCTATCCTGGAAAATAATAAGACTAACTCCCTAGATGTAGCTTTAGTGGGAATGTCCAGAATAAAAACAAGTATATTTAAACCCATTGCTAGAGTTTACCAGTGAACCAACAATGTCCTTATAAATATGTCCAAATGGCACATCTGTGATAGACATTGGATTCAAAGGATTTTAAAGCCTGCACGTGGAGCTGTTTTCTGGATCTCACTGCATCCAAAGCAGGGGTTCCCAACTTCATTTGTTATTCCTGTTTGGTAAATGGATCCTTGCCTTAGTCTCATCCATTGTCAGCAGATCTCCTAGTAATGGGCTATGTACTAATCTCACCACATGATTTCTGAAAGTCCTAGACACTAACAGTTGGCATATTACTCTATAACAAGTTATTTTGTAACTCAAAGCATGCATAAGATGTTGGAACATGTGGTTCATCTCCTTCCACTACAGCTCTAGCTCTATTTACCTTGACCATTTCGTTCAAAGCATCAACTTCTCAATGTGCCTTTCCAAAATGTAATGGGCTTATCTGAAGGTAGCCCAGCACTAGACTTTCCTCAAGGCCTACCTGTTGTGAGGTAGAAGGCACTGCCTGCTCTTCTGCCATAATGGTTAGTGTCTAACACTTCTCTTAGAAAGATCAAATTGTAGAGATATTCTTTAGAGCCAGTTACTTTTTTATGCATTATTTATCCTTTTTTGTTCTATTTCATTATGAACCTGATGTATGGAACCCTCTTTCTTTTGCTTATACCTGTTGCGTTTTGCAACTAGAGGAATGCCATTATGGCTCTGTTCATGGCTATCTTATCTCTCACTACTTCTTTTTTATGAATTTGTTAACCAGGTATTTAGGATGGTCTTTGGAATGTTTTGAGCCACAATCAAGTGCAAATGCAAGGTGAATAACACCGTTATGAAAACTGAATACAATCGTACAGTTTTGCATGAAACTGTATTCAGATCAACAAGAATATACAATGTAAAGCCATACAGTTCAACAGGTATATGAAATGGAAAGGTTAACAAATAACAGTATTCATATAAATTGAATAAAATTGTGCAGTTGTGAATAAAGAAAGCAGTCTGCAGTCCATATAATATTGAGAGTAAACAGTTATTCACTCTTCTGATTCAAATATATGATGAAGTGACTCTCCAGTGAGGAATATAATGTGAAAGGAATACATTGTAAACAATTATTAATCTGAATATGTATGTAATATTTATAGGTGAAAATAATCTGTAAAGTATGAGAAAATTACTACCTTCTGTAAAGGACTGTCAGCAAACACTGTGAAAGTAAGGAACTGAACTTGCTAACCTTTCAGAACCTGATGGCGGGAAAAGAATGTTTACAGTATAGTTGTTAGTGTGAACAGATATAGGACAGACCCATTTTCAGTAAAATGAGTGAGGCAGTACAGTAACTGCAAAAATGAGAAGGGTGGCTGTCTGCATCAGAAATATACAACTAGGTTTATTACTGAAAGTGTTAGTACAAAGAAAAATGCTGGCAAGGGATCAAAGTAAAAGAGAATATTTACAGTATATACAGGTATAAATATTTAACAGTGAGTTGTAAAGAAGTGGAATATTATGTAGAAGATAAAGAAGATGGTGAGGAAATCAGAACATAATAACAAGTTATGGCAAGTTCTTAGGGAACCGGGAATATGGAATCACCTTATTTATAACATGTGAAATCTGTATGCAGAAGAGGAAGCAACAGTTAAAAACTGAATATATAACTGTTTCAAGATTTGGAAATGGCAGACAAGGCTGTATAATGTCACCATGATATTTAATTTATGTGCTGAATATATCACGCACGATGTTAGATTAGATTAATCAGATGTTGGAATAATATGTCTGGGAGAAATTAACAACTTCAGATATGTAAGATGACAGCAGCCTGACTCCTGAAAGTGAGAAAGAGTTGAAGAGGCTGTTGATGAAGCTGAAAGTAGAAAGCATAAAACTAACTTGGTGTTCATCATTAAAAAAAAAAAAAAGACAATGTCAGCATGCCTTATCAGTTCTTTGCAAACAGATGGGAAGTAAGTTGGTAATTTTATTTTCCTGGCTTAAAGGATCTCTGCACGTACTGGCTATGGTCATACAATTAAAATGTGCTTGCTCACTGGAAGGAATATTATGGTAAAGTTTGATATATTAAAGTGAAATACATCACATTGGTAACAAAGGTCTATATATTCAGAGCTATAGTGTTTCCAATAATAGCATATGGCTTTGACAATTGGACTATAAGTAAAGCTATACAGTCAGAGCTATAGTATTTCCAATAATAGCATATGGCTTTGACAACTGGACTATAAGTAAAGCTGTAGACCAGAAAATGTAAGCTTTTAGCTGTGGCATTGGGAAAAAAAGTTTGCGAATTTCTTGGACTGAAACATGATCAAATCAGTCACTATTTAAATAAATAAACTTAGAAAGATTACTAGAATATCTTACAGTAAAACTGACATTCTTATACAATGGCCACATAATGTAAAATTGTAATTTTCTATAGAAAATATTAAAGCTAGAAAAGAAGAAAGGCAAATGAACAAGGGAATAGCAGAGTCTATGATAGTCAACATTACTAAAGTAATTAATATGAACTTGCTAGCAGTAAATAAGCAGTTGTTGACAGAATGGCCTGGCATGAAGAATCAAACTCATGATTAAAAAATAACAGATCAGAGTACTGTATCTTTACTCCATGAATACAGGCTACTTTAGCTGCTTTTCAGTAAGGGTCTTCTTTCTGTAAACATATTGTGAATTTACAAGAGTAACCATTCTAGCTGAATTATCAAGCAGCCCATGCATTTCCCTGCCATCAATTAAGACATTACACTTAATTAACTTTGTAAGAGCACAATTGCAGTAAACTGAACCACCTGTTGTGGCAGGCAGTTTATCGTACTCCCAGAAGATAAGTACCATTAGTAGTATCTTCAGTTCTTATAGATTTCCAAAGCAGAACAATATTATTATTGCTAGTGCAAAACCTATGTAAACCACTTCCCCACATTTAAAACAGAGAATCCCTATGTTTGCTATTTTTGTTGATTAAAAGAATTCAGCACAGGCTTTTCCATGGGTTTATTTTATTGCATAACAATCACGCTGCCAACACAACAAAATGTTTAATGTCCTCAGGGTCAGTTTGAAACATCCCCTTTCTTAAATTAGGCAATACCTTTTTCAATTTCTGAATGGTAACTTTTTTATAAGTTTACTTTTAGTATGTTGCCAGTCAAAGTCTAGTCATAGTTTAAGTACATGGCTTAAATCACACAATTGATGTCTTGTTAGTTTGTTATGAGAAAATGTCATGAAATCTTTGAGTTAGTGTCTCAGAGGTAACAACAACTCAAACTAACAGTGCTTTTTAACTTTATCATAGTCTTGATATTTAGTCACTTTCATGTCCATGAAAGCCTTTAAAGTTTAATCAGTTAAATGGGCTAAGCGGATTCTAGCCCAGTCACTGCTGACCCTTCCCTCCTGGTGGATGTACCATTTAAAGACTATGAGGCGTAAATCAAGTTTTTCCCATCTAGTTAGTGGCTTAATAGGAGGAACTGACTTTGACATCCCAATGGACTTGACAGTGACCACCATGCCCAGAGCTGCAGCAGCAATGGTCTGAATCATCTAGTCCATCGTCAACATCTTGGTACATGAGCAAACACAGACAAGCTCCATAAAACTCCCCACCCACATCACAGGACTGCTGGCTCTCAAACTGGGAAGTAATTCCCTCAGTTAATGGTGTTTCAGTCAGTGAAAGGTAACATTTACTATCCCTTTTGACATGGAAAAGACTGTGCCAAATATGCTAGCATTTTCCATTAATGTGTTATAAAATAAATCATCAAAGAGTCCATGCAATAATGAAGATTTGTTAAATAGAAGGGAAATGTACTGTTTTATGCACAAGTTAAGTTAAATAAAGAAGATGTTCTCTTCTATTCACAGAAAGAAAAAGAAAAAAATAAACAGTCTCTAATAAAAATCTTGACACCATCCAAAGGTGCTTTCAACCAAGTTCATTAATTCTGGAAGATATCTAGTCTTCTTAAAGTGATTCTGGACTGTCTTCTCCTTTGCTGCAGCGCATTCCATAGAATTTTATTTTTCTGGTGCAAACTCCCCCCTGCATTGAGAGACAAACTTCTCTGACCAACAGGGCTATAGCCCTCCTTTTATGTACTATTTTAACCAAATAATTGCTCAGTAACAATATTTTCTGTGGGAAACCTCTCTACAAAAATGCAGCTGTCTGTCTTATAGAAAAAATATTATATTCAAATAATAATATTCTATTGGCATCAGTGTTATTTTTTATTTTGTCATGTCAGTCTTGCAACATTTTGGCATGTCATATAGTGAGAACTTGCTCACTATGTTACAATACATATAGATTACCGTGTGTGCATGTGTGTGTGTGTGTGTGTGTGTGTGTGTGTGTGTGTGTGTGTGTGTGTGTGTGTGTGTGTGTGTGTGTGTGTGTGTGTGTGTGTGTGTGTGGGTTGAGAGGGCTTTGTGCTGGATGGTGGATGAATTGGTTACTATCAATATAAAGCAAATAGATGCCACGGAAAATTAAAGTAATCCAAAATTCATAAAATTATTTTTAATCAAGCTGTCAGTAAGGCTGTATCACATAATCTGTGAGTCATTGATTTCTGTAATGTCTAGTTGTAAAATAATGTGTAAGTGACTGAAGTACTATACACATGAATGAGAAGATTGTAAAGGACTCTGACGTGAACAACCCCTTGCTCATCAAGTCAATGGTTGTGTTAAGTTTTTAAATTAAGTATGAAAAATACAGGGGACAAAAGTCCCCCTAATATAATATGAAATGTTTTATGAACACATGGTATTTGTATAGTTATTCTAAAAGTGGGATGAATTACATCCTTAAGCAAAATAAAACAACAGACTATAATGAAGTATTTATTTATAGAAAAGCAAATGGTAATTCATGTTAATTCATATTAATTTAGTTAAACAAATTGCCTCATGCTGGTCTTAATATCAGTCAAAGGTTGTGTAGTACTGTATTTCAGGGACAAAAAAGCAATGTTCCAAAAACTGCCACCATGGCTTGTCGAGTTAGAGTTCTGCAAGTAATCAGCTGAGCTCAACTGGTCTGAAATTCAACATGATAAAAAAATTAACGGTAAGCACTTGTTATCCTCCATTTTGGTGGCATGCCTTCTCTCCCGAAGTTATACATATCAAAGTCATGATTGCACACACATGAAGAAAGGATAAATATCCAAAAAGATAGGAAAGACTGCAAGTGTACACTGGCAATGATGAAATACTGAAACTGGGGAGTTCAGCTTTGCTGAGTGGGATCCTCGTACAGTTTGCAGTCAGCAATAGCTGTTGAAAAAAGCAAAGAGATCAAAGACAGGTATTTTATTCAGATTCAAGCCAGACATTGGAGTTTTGCACCTCTCAACTGTCCAGATGTATGCCTCATATTTTTGGCATGTTCCTCATAAAATTTGTGTTTTTTGGCAAATCATCCATAAATCATTGAGAACTGAAGTCAGGAGATAATGACAGACATTTCAGTTTCGGAATTCACACTCTTCACAAAATTGATGTTAATGCAAAATCTGTTATTGTATCAACTTTCGAAGTTTGTAAGCAATATTTAAAAAGTGTCCCTATTTTTTGGTCTTTGTCCCGTATTACTTATGGCTTCATCCGCATTTCTTGCTATAAGAGGTTGAGAGGTATGGGAATTTGTTATATAGTATAGAAAGGGTATGCAGAAGAGGGATATAAATCCTTCTCTCATTACAATGTACAAATTAAACGTGTCTGCTCACAAACATGTTTTTAAATTCTATCAGTGTCTGATTTTATCTTCATCAGCAATACTATTTAAAGTATTGAACCTGAAATCTGTGTTCAAATTTCAGTGTCTGCAGTTGCCTACTCTATGATCTTGAACAAGTCACTTTCTTTGTGCTTCCGTGTCATACACAGAAATATCCTATGACCTCATGTAGCACATGTGACCTATGTCAAAGCAAGCTGGTCTTTGTACTGAATATAATCTCTGTTGCTGCCCAGGCAGGCTTTACATGACCCTTTACATAGAAACCAATGGATCTTAACACTGTGATGTTACAATAACCATGGATCTCATGTTTTTTTTTTTCTTCAAGACAAAATTATAAAACTAATAAAAAATTTAAGTTAGTATATGCCAACATCCCAATTTAAATTCAGATTTATTTCTCTTATCCCAACTTTCTCCTCCATGGTCACTTTTGATTTAATTTGCTGAAATCCTTTGGAAACTTTAAAATGTCTGAGACATGTTTAATCTCACAGCATTTATAAAATTAACTTGATCTATTGTTTTGTCTACGGCCAAGTGCATATTTAATTTTGATATTGTGTCTTTATTCACATTGTCATTCGTTTTACAGCTTTTCATGACCTTATACATCATTGTGACATTTTCTTGCACTAATTATTGTTCCTTGCCATTAACTGAATTCTGAATGAACATTGTGATACTCAATTGTTTATGCCAACTTCATGGTGCTATCTGTTAAAGTCTTTGTAGTGCATGGAGCATCTTGCTTACATTCTAAAATACAAGAAAATAACACACCAGTTAAGTAATATCTTAAGTCCTCCCCCACCCCAACAAATGCTGTTAACATCAGGTCTCATACAAAGAACCAACAGTGCCAGCTAGAAAACAACAGCAGCAGACGTCAAAACAACTTCTTTTTTGTCTGTTGTCTATTTCTACAATCTGGCCCTGACTTGAGTTCAAACTGTTTCATATCGGCATCTAGCTGTCTGTTTGACAGCACTCACTAGGTGATTTACCAGATTTAACAGCTAGCAAAACACTTTGTGCTTTTTTCCTGTAATGAGTAGTACATGGAGAAAATAAATCTCTATGCACTACAAAGAACTGTGATCGGTTTTCTGATCGTAACGAAGTATTATGTGTTTGAGACATGGCTGCCACGATTCAGCTCTTGAGCTCTGCCCTCAAGGCGAATTTGTTGCCATCCATGCCTTGAACATGTGACAAGCAGGTTATGATCAGAGAGTCGATTACAATCGTTTATGTTATGCAGCAGGGCTACATCTTGAAGTTGACAGCACATGTGTTTATGTGTATAACAGATTAACAAAAATGGCCATTTAACTATAATTATTTGTACCAATGAAACTGTTTTATATGTCCTTAACCAACTGCAGGCTACAACAGATTGTATGGTGAATGTGAACAAGCTGTGAAATGCCTCTCCTAAGGGGTTAATTGCATTGCTTAGTAAAACTTCTTTATTTATTTTTTGAGACTGTGAATATGAGTTGAAATATTTATAACTGAACATCTGTGTTCAGGTTTAATCTCCAATGGTCTGAATAAAATATAATAAAACAGCAAACATCAGAGTGTAAAATACATGAAGGAAACAAAAGAGATAGAGATAGTGAGATAGAGTGAGAGGGCACTAACACATAGCAATTCTACTCAGTTATCCCTCTAGAATACCAGAGTTCCCCTTTGTAGTATGTCACATTTCAGACATCTATCACAGAGTTCTGCATCTTTCTGATAAACTGCCAGACCTTTTTTTAAATTGCTTATTAGCTGAAAACATTTCACAGCTTTAGAATTACAGGAACCGCATAAATGTACAATATTAGTAATCCAAGATGAAAGCATTAATCAAGTACAAACATAATGGGAAATGCAACTTCACCAATGGCAACAGTACCTCACTAGTTAACCCTGAAGCAAAAGAAACCGAACAATAGAAGCCATCTCCTTTCCAAGGTGTTTCTGTTAGATCAGTACATGAGATTAGGCAAGGACATCAGGAAACAAAATACCAGGAGCAATTACAAAACCTTTTGATGTATAGTTGAGCAAATTAGTTAACACTTACCCCTGTGAATCTTGTCATAGTGGGTGCTATGAAAATCAGAATACATATTGCAACTCCCTTAAGTGTTACTTCTATCGATTTATTTATTTTTCACCTCATAACAAAACCATGACTAACAAAAAAAAAACTTCAAAGGAACGTTTGAAACTATTGCCAGCTGAAGAAAATCAAAAAGATCATAATATCTTGATTTTATTGCACAGGCTACCAGAAGAGTTTTGCCTTTTGCAGAACGCAATGGTTTCACAGGCTGTAGTTATCAAAATAGTTAACTTTTAGCAAGAACAATAACAACAGGGCATTTGTAACTTTGTTTTACTTGTACTGCAGCTACCCTGCTATATACTTAGTGCATGGCAACATAGTTACAAATTGTATACTCCTTCTGTGGCAGCACACACACACTCACACCCACCCACACTCACCCCTCAATAGACCGCCCACACACCCAGAAACACATGTACACACACACAATCCTCCTTACACACATTCCTCATTACACACATACACACATCCCCACACAAACTCTCAAATGCAATCACACACACACACACACACACACACACACACACACACACACACACACACACACACACACACACACACACACACACATATTCACTCACAGATGCAGAGACTCACACATAACATATACATACACACACAAACATGGAATGACGTGCACACACTTGTACAGTTATGTACTTAACACACACACCTCTCAACTGTACAGATTTTCCCAGAATGTCCAGATTTTTGCCTTACATTTTTGGTCAGTTTTTCATACAGTTGTGGTTTTCTGGCAACTTAGTGGCAAATCATTAAAGACTGGAATTAGAAAATAATGACAGACACTTGAGTTTCAGACTTCATACTCTTAAAAGTCATGCTAATGCAAAACCTGTTAGTCTATCTACTTTCTAAGTTTGTAAGAGCAATATTTAAAAAATGTCCCTATTTTTGGGCCTTTGTCCCACTTTTATTTATGGTTTTGTTCAGATTTCTTGCTCTAAGAGGTTGAGAGGAATACACACACACAAACAAACACATTCTCATACACATAGACCCTCACCACACACAAACACATACATGGACACACATATGCAGTCGCACAGACACTCACAGCTATACACATCACACATGCAAACAACATTGCTGCAGGTGATTTATATACTGGTTTTATGGCTTAAATGTGAAAATTTAATGTTGTAGTGAGTTCCATTGCAATGTATTTTATTCTGCAAACCAGTGGTGCACTTTGCAGTCTTTCCTCTTTTATTCACTGTGGTATGACTGGCTTGCCCTCCTGAAAAAAAAAATGTGTTTTTTTAGGTTTTTCATCTCACTTTCAGCAGTTAATTTTCAATAAGCAATGAAAAAAAAAGATTGCAGACAGTACATAGTCAAACCCACACAAACACACTCTTTTACTTAGACAACCAGATATCCAGACAGACACACACACACACACACACACACACACACACACACACACACACACACACACACACACACCTGGATGCACATGCAGAAGGGCACAAGACCATGTGGGCACATACTGTGTGTGTGTGTGTGTGTGTGTGTGTGTGTGTGTGTGTGTGTGTGTGTGTGTGTGTGTGTGTGTGTGTGTGTGTGTGTGTGTGTGTGTGTGTGTGTGTGTGTGTGTGTGTGTGTGTATGCGCGTGCACACTGACGCTTATATTTGTACACATATCGAGGCAGTCACTGTCATGCAACATGCATTTTTGGCTACACTGAAGGATTTTCAGTTCACTTTCTAACATATTTTTGTTAAATGACATAAAGTACAGACTCTAGTGAGATTGTCCATGGGCACAGGAAAAACATTGAAACTCTGTATCTTTTAAAACTAAATGTTGGTTTGTCACCTATAGAGTAACTAATCTCTGGTACAGCAGACAACATGGATAAAAGATGTCCTAATTTAAAGAATAAACTGTTATAAAGAACAACCTCAGAGTATTAGATATGTTAAGACCAATAAAGTAGGAACACAAAGATGTAACAAATGTGTGCACTGTACCAGTATTAATGCTGATAAGTTTTACCCATCCAGTCACTGGCAAAATATTTAATGTATGAGTGTTTGGAATTTGTGATTCTAGGAACATTATATGCTTAGCTACCTGTCAGTTATATGATGCATATTATGTGAGGAAAACCAACAGAAGGTTGAAAGATTGTATTAGTTGCCATCTCTCTGAAATTAATAAGAAACATAACCCAAATGCACTGTATAGGCATATTTATAATACAGGCAACACACACTATTTTAAATGTATGATTTTATTTCATGTAAATGACGTACTGAATTAGAGGAATATAGATGGATTTTGTGACTTAAGAGCTCATATATTACCAGGTTTAAATGGATTTGTATCTTTAAAGCCCCATTTGAGATAATTACATTAGAATGTGTAATTGTATCATGTGACTTGTATCTGGTGGCTTTTATCATGTGACTTTTATCTATTTAAATGGCTTTAGTAACTGTTTTAAATGTTTATGTGCCCGAGGAAGCTTTTAAGTGAAACTACAAAGTTGAATTTTAAATTATTTGACTCCAGTGTGTTGCTATGTGGTTTACAGTACACTTTTCTCTTTTTTGGCATTTCTTAAATAGGCATGATATTTCAAGTAATACAGATCTGTATACAGAGTAAGCAAAATAACACATGCAGTAAACTCTCTCTCAGAAATTTGTGTGTGTGTGTGCGTGTGTGTGTGTGTGTGTGTGTGTGTGTGTGTGTGTGTGTGTGTGTGTGTGTGTGTGTGTGTGTGTGTGTGTGTGTGTGCACTGGACAGCTGGGAGAGGAGGACAGATTGACAGATGGTATCGAATGCTTTCAATAGGTCTAGAAAAAGAGCTGATAACAATGCGCCCTGAGTCTCGGGCTTTGTTGATCATGTCTAAAAAGGATATTAGCGCAGAGGATGTGCTGTGACCTGTGTAGAACCCATTCTGATTTGGGGAGAGGATTTTGTGGTTTAGAAGGTAGTGTAAGAGTTGATTTTGCACACATTTTTCAAGGATTTTAGAGAATGGGAAAGTATAGCAATGGGTCAGAAATTAGAGATATCAGTTGATGGGCCACCTTTATGAAGCAGTAGGATGATTGTGTTTTTCCAGAGGCAAAGGACTTGGGATTCTTGAATAGCTCTGTTAATAATAATGCTAATGGGAGAGGCCACTGCTTCAGCAGCAATTTTAAGAAATTTGGTAGGAATTCTGTTGGTTGAGTTTGAGCAGAGCTTTAAATTCAGAATGAATGTTTGATGCAGGGGGTAGGGATGGGAGACAGATTAAATTCTGGGTGGGAAGATTGTTGTGTGCAGTTTGGTGGGTGGTGTTGAAACTTGCAGAGGGATGATGTAAAGTAGTTGAGGTACAGGGGATATTCTGAGGTAAAGTGTGTTGCAAGGGAGAGGAGAGGAAGGTGTAGGAATAGTATTATTTGGGAGAGGTAAAGAAAAAGTGACAGTAGTGCTAGCCATAGTGTCAATAAAGTAGGAGTTAAAGATGCTGGCTATTTGTTCAGGAGGCATGTTGGGATGTTGGCAGGGACTGGGTTTGGTGCCAGGGTTTAGGAGATTATTGATGGAAGACCAGAACATTTTGGAGTTAATTTTTCTATTTGTTTGCTGATTCCAGATGTACTGCTGTTTGTCTTTAGAGATTATTTTTTTAGCTTGGTTTCAGAGCTACTTCTAATGACTGAGGTTGGAAGAATTGTTAGATTTGAGCCAGAGTTTCCATACTTTGTCCCAATTAGTCAATATTTCTTTGGTAGCTTTTATTAAACTGGGGACGTGGTTGGTTTGGTAGCTTTTATTAAACTGGGGACGTGGTTGGTTTGGTAGCTTTTATTAAACTGGGGACGTGGTTGGTTTGGTAGCTTTTATTAAACTGGGGACGAAGTTGGTTTGGTAGCTTTATTAAACTGGGGACGTGGTTGGTTTGGTAGCTTTTATTAAACTGGGGACGTGGTTGGTTTGGTAGCTTTTATTAAACTGGGGACGTGGTTGGTTTGGTAGCTTTTATTAAACTGGGGACGTGGTTGGTTTGGTAGCTTTTATTAAACTGGGGCGTGGTTGGTTTGGTAGCTTTTATTAAACTGGGGACGTGGTTGGTTTGGTAGCTTTTATTAAACTGGGGACGTGGTTGGTTTGGTAGCTTTTATTAAACTGGGGACGTGGTTGGTTTGGTAGCTTTATTAAACTGGGGACGTGGTTGGTTTGGTAGCTTTTATTAAACTGGGGACGTGGTTGGTTTGGTAGCTTTTATTAAACTGGGGACGTGGTTGGTTTGGTAGCTTTTATTAAACTGCGGATGTGGTTGGTTTGGTAGCTTTTATTAAACTGCGGACGTGGTTGGTTTGGTAGCTTTTATTAAACTGCGGACGTGGTTGGTTTGGTAGCTTTTATTAAACTGGGGACGTGGTTGGTTTGGTAGCTTTTATTAAACTGGGGACGTGGTTGGTTTGGTAGCTTTTATTAAACTGCGGACGTGGTTGGTTTGGTAGCTTTTATTAAACTGGGGACGTGGTTGGTTTGGTAGCTTTTATTAAACTGGGGACGTGGTTGGTTTGGTAGCTTTTATTAAACTGGGGACGTGGTTGGTTTGGTAGCTTTTATTAAACTGGGGACGTGGTTGGTTTGGTAGCTTTTATTAAACTGGGGACGTGGTTGGTTTGGTAGCTTTTATTAAACTGGGGACGTGGTTGGTTTGGTAGCTTTTATTAAACTGCGGACGTGGTTGGTTTGGTAGCTTTTATTAAACTGCGGACGTGGTTGGTTTGGTAGCTTTTATTAAACTGCGGACGTGGTTGGTTTGGTAGCTTTTATTAAACTGGGGACGTGGTTGGTTTGGTAGCTTTTATTAAACTGCGGACGTGGTTGGTTTGGTAGCTTTTATTAAACTGTGGACGTGGTTGGTTTGGTAGCTTTTATTAAACTGGGGACGTGGTTGGTTTGGTAGCTTTTATTAAACTGGGGACGTGGTTGGTTTGGTAGCTTTTATTAAACTGGGGACGTGGTTGGTTTGGTAGCTTTTATTAAACTGGGGACGTGGTTGGTTTGGTAGCTTTTATTAAACTGGGGACGTGGTTGGTTTGGTAGCTTTTATTAAACTGGGGACGTGGTTGGTTTGGTAGCTTTTATTAAACTGGGGACGTGGTTGGTTGGTTTGGTAGCTTTTATTAAACTGGGGACGTGGTTGGTTTGGTAGCTTTTATTAAACTGGGGACGTGGTTGGTTTGGTAGCTTTTATTAAACTGGGGACGTGGTTGGTTTGGTAGCTTTTATTAAACTGGGGATGTTGTTGGTTTGGTAGCTTTTATTAAACTGGGGATGTTGTTGGTTTGGTAGCTTTTATTAAACTGGGGACGTGGTTGGTTTGGTAGCTTTTATTAAACTGGGGATGTGGTTGGTTTGGTAGCTTTTATTAAACTGGGGACGTGGTTGGTTTGGTAGCTTTTATTAAACTGGGGACGTGGTTGGTTTTGATTCTTTTTTTTCTGGTAGGAGCTACGCTATCCAAGGTATTTAGAAAGGAGTTATTAAAGTAGAGCAGACCGTCATCCAATGGAATAGTTTCAAGAATATTCCAGTTAATGCTATTCAGTATGCTATTAAATGTATGGGGCTTACATTTTGAAAGGTTTTGGACAAGTTTGATATTGTCAACTTTAGGGAAGGATGAACAGGCTTGGATTGCATAGGCAGGGAGGTGGTCACTAATAGAGTTAGACATGGTGCCGGAAGTTATGTACTTGGAGGGGTCAGAGACAAGAATCCAGTCTAAGACACAGCCTTCATTGGTTTTGTTGTTGTACCTAGTAGCGGTAGAGATTAATTGGTGAAGTGAAACAGGTTTATGCTGGAGGGTGATTAAGTAGAAGTCTAATCGATATTCATGTCACCAAGGATAATCGTTTAATTTTTTTATAGTATAGGAAATCCAAGAAAGGATATCTTCCAATACTGGTATGTTATTTCCAGGGGGGATGTATAGGATATAGGACAATAATACAAAGTTTTTAGAGGAGTAATTTTCCAGAAAGGAGGTCACCATCTCAGCATTTTGGAATTGAGGAATAGAGTCTATAAATGGTGAGATGCTGAGGGTATTGGGGAAGATGATGGCAACACCACCTTTTTTTTATTATGTCTATCTGTCCTCATTACACTAAAGTCAGGTGGGAGAAAATCAGAGTCCTATATAGTAGGTTTTATCCAGGTTTCTGTAGCAGCTAGGATACTGATATTGTTTTGAAAGAGCCAGGCATGCAATTTGGAGGTTTTATTACAGATACTTTGACAATTTAGAGTAGTTATGTGAAGAGTTTTTGAACCTTTAGGGGAGTTAGGTTTTGAAGAGAAGAAAGCAGTAGAGGTCTCAGGGTTGGGGTGGATGTCCCCGGAATAGATGAGGAAAGAAAGAGTATGGGAGAGATGGAGTATGATATGTGAGAGCTTAGAAATTATATAGAGAAGAAAGTGGTGTTGAGTGTTGGGTATATAGTGTAAGGAATAGCTGGTGGAGACAATTTGAGTTTTGCCACAGAGGAAAGGAGTTGTATAATATAGGCTAGGGATAATGTTGGAGTAGGAATAATCAGCTTAACATGTATAACTAGCTAAGGAGTATGTGTTGGGAGGTAAAGAGTCAGGGTTTAATGTCTGTTGTGTTTGTTAGAAGCAGGAGAAGTAGGGAGGGAAGGAAAGGGAGTATCCGTTATACAAAGAGTGAGACATTCTGATAGAGTGATGTAAGGGAAGGAAGTGAAGAATGTTTGTCAGACAGGAAAAGTAGAGATTGAAGTGGGGGAGGGTGATTGGATGACGAGTGAGGGAGAGAGATTAGGAGAGTATAACTGTGATGAACGAGGGTGTGTATCGGAATGGGGGTAGGGGAGTGGAATGAGCCCAAGTGCAGTGAGGGCAAATGGAGTGGGTTAAAACATGTCATGGAGAGAAGCAGCTGTTCAAACAAATAATCAGTCTGAGTAAAGTGCCAAGGTCACTACGGAAGGTTATGCCTAAGATGAATGTCTTTGTAAAGTAAATGTATGTATAGAAAGGGGTAAGCCTGAAACATGCAGTAAACTTTAGATTTATATACCTGAAATATAATTGTAGGAAACTTTAGATTTATAAAGAGTCAGAAGAAAAAGGAGAGTATGGAAGCAGTAGGGGCTTTGGGAATAAGAAGAGAAAGCTAGAGAGAATTAAAAGAAGGGTCGACTGCTTTAACTACACTGGGGGAGGGGGAGTCCCAGTAGTGTGTGAGCAAGGGAGGTAGGCGTAACTGGGAAAAATAATATCAAACAAATTTAAACCTACACTATGCTTTCTTTTTTATTAAAACAGCAAACTCTTCCCACAGTAGAATAACTTCAGGTAGGAGGGCACTTTGCTGCTAGTTCTTCTTAGCGGGTGGGAGGCTTGCAGGTCAGCTAGATAGGGCTACAAACAACTATGCTTTCTTTTTATTAAAACAGCAAATTTTCCCACTGCAGAATATCTTCAGGTAGATAGGCGCTTTGCTGCTAGTACCTCTTAGCAGGTGGGAGGCTTGCAGATGAGCTGGATAGGGCTGCAAACAGAATGCTACAACAACACTACAGGGACTAAGCTAAAACACATATGGGTCCAATATGTTTGGAGGCATGGTGCCATGACTCTCTGCCTGACAAACCCAAGGCCTGTGCATCACCAAATGCAACACTCTGACCTAAACCAACAACTGTAAACCCCAATAATCCAGGTACTAACAACTTCAAATAAGAAACTCACAACAATATTGGGCAATGGTGCCATAATTCTCTACCTGACATAAAAAAACTTTAAACTACAAAAACCAGGTACCATCTGCTTGAAAAAAATTCTAAGTACTAAGATTAACCACCATACCCTCTATTATTACCTGAGGCCTACCTGCACACATAAGTACCTACTGGTTGTCATGAACATACTACTTGCAGTAGCAAGTTCATTCCAAAATGTGATTCCTTACCCAGTTACACTTGCATAAAACCCATTAAGCCCCTCCCTATCCTTACCTCATTTCCACCCAATATTACCACATTCCCATTTAACCCTTTCAACCCCCCTTCCCAATTATCTTTTTTCCCCAACCCTCTTAATTCCCATTACTATTTCTATCTGGCCCCACCTGAAGATGTCTCTGAAGAAATTGGCTTGCTAGCAGACCTCATTCATAAAATATGGTTTATGTACTTTCCCTGTGAACAATATGTATTATGGCGCAGGTTGAGTAGTGACTGAAAATGGTAAAAACTCTGTCCCTAACAGTACCACTACACATGAAACTTATACACACACATACACACATGAGCAACAGTACAGCTATCACCTAACCTAGCTCTTACATGAACCTTAACCTGGAAACACATACACGCTCACTCAAATTAAATGTTGTGCATTAGTTAATGCAGAGGACCCCTACAAAACAGTGTCTGAAATACTGGTATCCACAGCTAAAGAGGCAGCAATTTAAATACCAAATACTTACCTTTTAAAACAATATGAACACAGGATTAGGAAAAGTTGGTGAGTAGCATCTACTACTGACATAAGAGATGTGAGTCAGCTCACACCAGAAATGCTACTTCTAAATAATGGAATATTTATCAGACTTAGTAATCAGGAGGATTGTAGCAGGAATGTGGTGATAATTACAAGAGATTGCAACTTGGAACAGCTGTGCCATTCAGAATGCATACTCATGGATGACACTTTCCTCATTCGCAGAGTAGAATACAGACAACTGTACATGTAACATGCCATGTTCAATAGCCAAGATAAAGGAAAAGTGTTTCTTTTTGTACATAGAACAGTGCTGAGTGGTGTTATGATACATTCTGGAAACTTCTGAATGAATAATGTAATGAGATGGAAATGTTATTTCAGCCACTCGTGATGCTGTCTGACTTTGAAGGGCCACAGTCATTATTATTAGAAGAAATGTCAAAGATATTTTGTCCAGTGTTGCTG
Source organism: Protopterus annectens (assembly GCF_019279795.1). Taxonomy (NCBI): domain Eukaryota; kingdom Metazoa; phylum Chordata; order Ceratodontiformes; family Protopteridae; genus Protopterus; species Protopterus annectens. The sequence continues at coordinate 519,646,751 of NC_056748.1, read as the reverse complement.
ATTTTACTTATACAAAACTCTGTGGTTATAAGCGAAGACTTTTTGCCTGAGTCATATATTTGGTAGGGGCACTAAATCTGCAAAACTCATTAAATAGTTGCCTTCCTTTGGCTTTCATGATGCTTGCACAATCTTTACAAAAATCAAACAAGATATGTCAATGTATGGCAAGCCTTAATGTAACTTTTTAAAGAAAATTACATTATGGGAAGACCTAGCATTATGTCATACACAAGATGTACTCACCATTATGTCATACACAAGATGTACTCAGCATTATGTCAAGCACAAGATGCACTCAGCTTATGTCATACACAAGTTGAACTCGGGTTATGACATGAACAAGGTGTACTCAGCATTACGTCATACACAAGATGTACTCAGCTTTATGTCATACACAAGTTGCACTAAGCTAATGTCATGCATAAGGTGTATTCAGGATTATGTCATACACAAGATGTACTCAGCTTATGTCATACAAAAGATGTGCTCAGGTTATGACATGAACAAGGTGTACTCAGCATTACATCATGCACAAGATGCACTAAGCTAATGTCAAGCACAAGATGTACACAACTTGTGTCATACATAAGATGCACTCAGTATTATGTCATACATAAGATGTTCTCAGCATTATGTCATACATACATAAGATGTACTCAGTATTATGTCATACACAAGTTGTTCTCAGCATTATGTCATACATACATAAGATGCACTCAGCTTATGTCATACACAAGATGTACTCAGCATTATGTCATACACAAGATGCACTCAGCTTATGTCATGCACAATATATACTCATCATTATGTCATACACAAGATGTACTCGGCTTATGTCATACACAAAGTGTACTCGGCTTATGTCATACACAAGATGTGTTCAGCGTATTTCATACACAAGATGTACTCAGCATTATGTCATACAAAAGATGTTCTCAGCATTATGTCATACACAAGATGGACTTAGCTTATGTCACGCACAAGATGGACTCATCATTATGTCATATGCAAGATGTTCTCAGCATTATGTCATACACAAGGTGGACTCAGCATATGTCATACACAAGATGTTTTCAGCATTAGGCCATACACAAGATGTATTCAGCTTATATCATACACAAGATATACTTAGTGTTATGTCATACACAAGATATACTTACCTTATGTCATACGAAAGATGTACTCAGCTTATGTCATACAGAAAATGTACTCTGCATTATGTCATATACAAGTTGTACTCAGTGTTATGCCATACACAAGATGTGCTCAGCTTATGTCATACACAAAATGTTCTCAGCATTACGTCATACACAAGATGTACTCAGCTTATGTCGTACACAAGATGTACTCAGCATTATGTCATACACAAAATGTTCTCAGCATTATGGCATACACAAGGTGTACTCAGTTTATGTCATTCATAAGATGTACTCAGCATTATGTTATACATAAGATATCCTCAGCATTATGTCATACACAAGATGTAGTTAGCTTATGTCATACAAAAGATGTGCTCAGCATATGTCATACACAAAATGTACTCAGCATTATGTCATACACAAGATGCACTCAGCATTATGTCAAGCACAAGATGCACTCAGCTTATGTCATACACAAGATGCACTCAGCATTATGTCATACACAAGATGTCCTCAGCATTATGTCATACTCAAGATGTAGTTAGCTTATGTCATACAAAAGATGTACTCAGCTTATGTCATACACAAGATGTACTCAGCATTATGTCATACACAGAATACACTCAGCTTATATCATACATAAGTTGTGCTCAACTTATGGCATACACAAGATGTACTCAGCTTATGTCATAAACAAGATGTATTCAGAAGATGTACTCAGTGTTATGTCATACACAAGATGCACTAGGCATTATGTCATACACAACATGTACTCAGCATTATGTCATACACAAGATGTACTCAGTGTTATGTCATAGACAAGATATACTCAGCATTGTGTCATACATATGATGTAGTCAGCGTTATGTCATACACAAGATATTCTCAGCTTATGTCATACACAAGATGTGCTCAGCATTATGTCATACACAAGATGTTCTCAGCTTATGTCATACACAAGATGTGCTCAGCATTATGTCATACTCAACATGTACTCAGCTTATGTCATACGCAAGATATATTCAGCATTATGTCATACACATGATTCTCTTTGTTTATATTATACACAAGATGTACTCAGATTATAGCATACACTAGATGGACTCAGCTTATAGAATACACTAGATGGACTCAGCTTATGTCATACACAAGATGTATTCAGCGTTATGTCATACACAAGATGTACACAGCTTATGTCATACACATGATGTACTCAATATTATGCCATACAGAAGATGTACTCAGCATTATGTCATACACAAGATGCACTCAGCTTATGTTATACACAAGATGTACTCAGCATTATGTCATACACAAGATGCACTCAGCTTATGTCATACACAAGATGTATTCAACATTAAGTCATACACAAGATGTCCTCAGCATTATGTCATACACAAGATGTAGTTAGCTTATGTCATACAAAAGATGTACTCAGCTTATGTCATACACAAGATGTACTCAGCATTATGTCATACACAGAATGCACTCATCTTATATCATACATACGTTGTGCTCAGCTTATGGCATACACAAGATGTACTCAGCTTATGGCATACACAAGGAGTGCTCAGCTTATGTCATACACTAGATGTACTCAGAAGATGTACTCAGTGTTATGTCATACACAAGATGCACTCAGCATTATGTCATACACAACATGTACTCAGCATTATGTCATACACAACATGTACTCATTGTTATGTCACAGACAGGATACACTCAGCATTGTGTCATACACATAATGTAGTCAGCGTTATGTCATACACAAGATGTTCTCAGCTTATGTCATACACAAGATGTGCTCAGCATTATGTCATACACAAGATGTATTGAGCTTATGTCATATGCAAGATATACTCAGCATTATGTCATACACAGGATTCTCTTTGCTTATGTTATACACAAGATGTACTCGGTTTATGTCATACACAAGATGTACTCAGATTATAGCATACACTAGATGGACTCAGCTTATAGAATACACTAGATGGACTCAGCTTATGTCATACACAAGATGTATTCAGCGTTATGTCATACACAAGCTGGACACAGCTTATGTCATACACAAGATGTACTCAATATTATGTCATATAGAAGATGTACTCAGCATTATGTCATACACAAGATGCACTCAGCTTATGTTATACACAAGATGTACTCAGCATTATGGCATACACAAGATGCACTCAGCTTATGTCATACACAAGATGTATTCAGCATTATGTCATACACAAGATGTCCTCAGCATTATGTCATACACAAGATGTAGTTAGCTTATGTCATACAAAAGATGTACTCAGCTTATGTCATACACAAGATGTACTCAGCATTATGTCATACAAAGAATGCACTCAGCTTATATCATACATAAGTTGTGCTCAGCTTATAGCATACACAGGATGTACACCGCTTATGGCATACACAAGGTTTGCTCACCTTATGTCATACACTAGATGTACTCAGCCTATGTCATAAACAAGATGTACTCAGAAGATGTACTCAGTGTTATGTCATACACAAGATGCACTCAGCATTATGTCATACTCAAGATGTACCCAGTGTTATGTCATAGACAAGATATACTCAACATTGTGTCATACACATTATGTAGTCAGTGTTATGTCATACACAAGATGTTCTCAGCTTATGTCACACACAAGATGTGCTCAGCATTATGTCATACACAAGATGTTCTCAGCTTATGTCATACACAAGATGTGCTCAGCATTATGTCATACACAAGATGTACTCGGCTTATGTCATAAGCAAGATATACTCAGCATTATGTCATACACAGGATTCTCTTTGCTTATGTTATACACAAGATGTACTCAGTTTATGTCATACACAAGATGTACTCAATGTTATGTCATACACAAGATGTACTCAGATTATAGCATACACTAGATGGACTCAGCTTATAGAATACACTAGGTGGACTCAGCTTATGTCATACACAAGATGTATTCAGTGTTATGTCATACACAAGATGTACACAGCTGATGTCATACACAAGATGTACTCAATATTATGTCATACAGAAGATGTACTCAGCATTATGTCATACACAAGATGTACTCAACGTGTGCCACTCCTCTTTGAGATCAAGTTCTGGAATCACTGGGATATTTCCAGTATATGCTAGCTCAGGAGCCAGATCAGATTAAAGGGTTGGTATATGCATTTGCACAGTCTGTTAAGGAGATATAAGTGTGATATCTGTAATGTTCTGCATGCAATTCATTTCCTGCAGAACCACCTAGAGGACATCACAGGAAGATTTTTGAGTGGTATGTCTCCCTCCCCTAAAAGGAGATGCTTGGTGCAGAGAGACAATGTTTTTCAACATCTGTTAGATAAGGCAGAGTTCAGTCTGAAAAGACTCATCGAGTCGGTTGCACTCCACTGCACGTTTATAAACTGCACCACTGTGTGGCTACAGTGTATGTTTGTTCAGTGTGTATTTCTTTTCAAAGTTCTGTTTGTGGTCAGGAAGGAGTACAATGAGCACAGGTATTGTGAGTTTTCCTGAAACCTTAAAAAAAAGAAGTGAATCTCTAACATTGAAGTGGTGTTCTTACTTGCGATTGCACCAATTCAATATTTCACAATTTTTATGTGAATATTACTTTGGGCTAAAAAAAGTTTGGTAATGGTAGGCGTGTGAATAGAAATAAGAGTGAATACTTGGTTTGGGTGAAGTTAAGTAGCACAGACATATCATGCTCATGTATGAGTGTGAATTAGCTTTATAATAAGAGACAGGGAAAGGGAAACATTTACTGGGTTGTCTGTGGATTTGATGTGACGATGCTTGAGTTCGCATGCAAGTGTTTGTGGGTAAGGGTTAAGTAAGGTGATTTTGTTTTGTGTATGTGCATGTGTATGTATGAGATAGTGTATGCAGTATGTGTGTGTTTGTGACTGTTTTGTACAGTGCTACTTTTATAGAAAGGGTTTTTGTTGAGGTAATGTGCTGGGTTGGAATTCTGGGCCACGGCAGGGTTAGGCTTAGGGTTAGCATATGAGTATGGTGGGACAGGAGGTTCTGATGAAGTCTGTTGAATGCAAATATGGAAGTGCTTAACTTACTAATTAATAAATTATAGTTCCTGAAGTATGATCTATCAGCCTACCACTATTCATTCTCTTTTCATTAATTTTTAAGATGAATGATCATAAAAGAGAAGCATTTATTTTGCATTTGTGATCAGTGCATTTTTTTCTTTTTGGTTTTATGTATTTTCTCTTTTACTTCCTTTTAGTCTTTTTTCACTTTTTTCAGTGCGTTGCAATGCCTTCGCAGTACTCTGCGATACAATTCTGCTCCCATTCTCTGTCAAGTTGGCCTGTCCTCCTTTTGTCCACATATGTTTTTACAAGGTGGAGTCTGGCTTCCTACCATATCCCAAATCATACTGATGGAAGCAGAATTTTCTCTTAATATGCATTTTGTATACATGTATTATTGTGTCTTGCCTGTGATGGTATGACATCCTATTATTTAAATGGTTGTTGCTTTACATTCACTACTTACTGAATTAAGCTGTGCGACTGTGTGATGGTGGTATTGAAGAGTGGATATGTGGAACTAGTTAGTGATGTAGATCTTCAGAAAACATTTTCCAGCAGTGACAATATGAGTAGTTTAGAGCAGCCATTCAGCTGTTCAGGAAAAGAACCTCCACACAAAAAATGAATGAAAGCCAGAAATGAACCCTGGACCCTGTTAAGCAGTACTGTTAAATAGTGAACCACCATCTTATCTTTTAACAAATAAGCTAATCACATAGCATGGTCCAACAGTATGCAATTTAAGTGGATTATTTTAAAATTTTCTGCATTGGGCCTGTTTATAATCACGAAAAAACAAGCAAGATCATTCTGGGATATTTCTTAGTAGATAACTTCATATCAACTCCAACATGGCATTGCTTTCACAATACAGAGTTCAAAATATGTCTACATCCACCAGGAAAGCTTTACAAAGCCTCATGCTGACCCATACCTTTCCATTCTCCGACAGCTTGATTTTTATACTGCCACGATCAAAAAGTAAAAGAGACACTGTCAGAAGAGATGATTGCATTAAAGCCCTTATTGAATACTTTGCAAAACTGGAGAACAAGCATAGAGAAAAGAGTGCTGTAAGAACAAACTAGAACAATGCACATTTGTACCACATGGGTTCTGCACTAACAATGCACATTTGTACCACATGGGTTCTGCACTAGCAATACACATTTGTACCACATGGGTTCTGCACTAACAATACACATTTGTACCACATGGGTTCTGCACTAACAATGCACATTTGTACCACATGGGTTCTGCACTAACAATGCACATTTGTACCACATGGGTTCTGCACTAACAATGCACATTTGTACCACATGGGTTCTGCACTAGTGAACTTCTGTTTTACAACATCATCCTTAGGAATTATCCTTTATAGTAAAAACATTTTTTTTCTATTTGGGTGTTAGCATCTCTGTGGTACCCTGCCCTGATTAGTGTGCAGGCAGTGAGAAAACTAACAAAATGCTTTCTGCCCAGGATCTTTAAAAACTCTCAGAGGTGTTTTCGGGAAAGGTAACACAATTCATGTGCAATTAAGCATAGATCAAATGTTATGTTTCCAGATGGAGTTTGAGAAACAGAATTCAGTTTCTTTCAGGAAAGAAACTAATGAAGGCCTGCTGAGAGCGAGAAATGGTCTGGCTGAATCTTACGCAGGTGCCAGATGCTAAACGCACCTGGAAAGAAATTACAGTAGCCTGGAGTCAACATGATTTGTGTCATTCTGTAAAACAAAAATAATAAAATAAACAGCATGCTGCAGCTCAGTTGTGGAGAGGCCAACACCATAAGAGTACAGAGTTTCCTGTTACTGATAAATGTAATTGCAGCTGATGGAAACACCAGCTGTGTTAAAAGGAATCAAACCATGGCTCCAGACAAACAGTGACTTTTTCTGCCCAATGCACCAGTTAATAAATGCACAAATACAATGTTACCTGATGGGTCAGATCTTATTTATGGATATTTATGCAACAAACCTGAAGATACTTCTAGAAAGTGAAATACCAGCTTATCAAAAGAGCATGCCTTGATTTACCAGACTACACGTCATCATTGCAAGTAGTTGCCTGACCATTTTTACTGTTTCAGTGTTTTTTTTTCTACCTGCATTATTAGTTTAGGTGTCATTTATTTACTTGTTTATTTGTTTGCTACCCACAATGATCCACGTGGCTTTTTCAGTTGTGAGCCGGGTCATTGTCATAATGTAGAAATGTACTAAGCTCTCAGCGTTACTTTCATTCTGTGCCCTCTGCCACACACCTGCTAGCAGAGGTGCTTTTAAATAAAGCAACACAATCCATGTGCAATTAAATACGAAGCATGTTACACTTCCAGATGCAGATCATTAATTAAACTCAGTTTCTTCTGAGAATAAATTCATGCAATCGCACAGATAATAAAATGCAGACTATCTGAATTAAACACAGTTGTTATCAGGGCATCAGAATACTTGGCTCTTTATTAAAATGAAAAAAAAAAATGGATGCGCTTTCAGTCTTAATGGATTTAGTAGGGGGATTCCCATCTGTTTATTTTAATAAATGTTCTCTATCTTGACTGACTGCTATTTTGCTTTATTGATGTGAGTTAGAGAGCTATTAAGACATTCTTTTATAGAGATTATAATTGACATTCTTAACGTACCATGGAAATGAACTATTTAATACTGTCATTGTCCATAGCTGATTTTGCTACTGAGTGTGTGCTGGCTTTTCTCCTCTATCAGCATGTTTCTACTTGTTATGGCAAGGCTGGCTGGAAGTTTTGTATGTTAAGAACTGACAATATTACAGACTGAAAGGGCATCTCCAGGGCTTGGCATATGGAGATTATACTCATTTTTGTAGTAAATAAAAAAGAAGCAAATAAATAAATGAAAATATATCAAACTTGGAGTCTTAATACACATTTTCATTCATGGTTTGAAGAATTCAAACCTTCCACCCTTTTCTTTAATAATGATCATAGTAAAGTGTTATGGGATGTTAGGGAGCAGGCCAGCACATACATAGCTTTAAAGGCTTCTGGCTGTGAATATAAGAAGATGAAAATGCTATATGCATGCATTCATCAGAGAGAATTGTGGGTTAGTAATTACTACTCATGCCAGTGATAAACAGTTTGGTTAATTTCACGTTGCACTTTATATAGATAAATTAAGCAGTGTCATCAGTAATGCGGGGTATAGGTTATAGGAACACTCTTGGGTTAAAATAAGACAGGCACAATCCATGCTACCTCAAAGCGCAAAAGGCAGTTTGTACTTCTGTGAATTCAGTGGCTGTTACAGGGGAGCATTGTTCTTCCAACTAAATAAATGAAGAGGGATGTCGCCATACCTTGGGGAAAGGTATACTTCGCTGGCAGAGTATATTATCCATTTTGCGTGATGTATCTGGGTTTGTGTGAATCTCTGTTGCTGTGTTATGATAGTAAGGATTAAGCAACCCATTACACTATCTATTCTTGATATCTCACTGCATGTGCAGAATTAAATAATAGTAGCTAGAAAAACACAGAAAAAAGCCTGACGATGCTTAGGAGTGGTGTAGCCTGAAAATTCAGATTTGTACATCAAGCAAATACAATTTTGCCTCTATCAGACAAATGTACTGTGTTCTGTGGTATGAATTTTAAATATGTAATTAACAATGCAGTATGTATGTATGTATATGTGTATATATCTATTTATATCTATCTATCTATATATATATATATATATATATATATATATATCTATCTATATATATATATATATATATATATATACAAATATATATATATATATATATATATATATATATATATATATATATATAGATATATAGATATGTAGATTCACTTTATAATCTCGAAATACTGAAATCTAGAATTTCAGTATCCCGAGACTATAACGTCCAACGTTCCAAATCCCAAAACCACAAAACCATGAAATACAAAATCACGAAAATAAACACAACACACAACACATACATCATCCAACCCGCACTACAACAAACCAACAAACAAAACACACAGTAACACAAAAACACAAACCAACAAACCTACACTACGCTGCGCCCCCACACCCTCCCTACTTATATACTAACTTCGAGATTGCACCAAACAGAAAAAGACAGCAAACTCACCACTACTCACTCTACAGTACCCTCGCATGCACACGTCACAAATATACAAATAACACCACTTTCAACACTTAAACACTCATACTTTTACCTGCCTACCCTAACCCACACATAAACCCACCAAACACACTCACATACACCCGAACACATACCTAAAACCCAAAAAAAACACTTACTTACCTGACAGACCAGCTAAATCCACACACTACACGATACATCCTACACGAACTACATCCACCATCAAATACCAGAACACCATAATCATGAATTCCACATTTTTGGATACGCGCTTATGGAGTTTCTGTATTTTCAAAATTTTACTTTATGGTCTCGAGATACTGAAAATCGAGATTTCAGTATTTCGAAATTATAAAGTGGTGCTATATATATATATATATATATATATATATATATATATATATATATATATATATATATATATATATATATATAGATACATATATATATATATATATATATATATATATATATATATATATATATATATATATATATATATATATATATATATATATATATATATATATATATATATATATATACATATATATATATATATATATATATATATATATATATATATATATATATATATATATATATATATATATATATGGTGTATGGTGTGCCATGGAGAGGTAGTACCTCTGATGGGTGAACTTCCCACACTACTGTATGCCTGGGAGACATGTACTGTGTATGAGCGTCATGCCAAAAAGTTGAATTGGTTCCATATGAACTGCTATAAGAAGGCTGCTGAAAATTACCTGGCAGGACAGAGTTCCAGACACAGTTGTCCTCTCTCAAGCAAGACTACCAAGTATCTACACCCTGCTGAGGAGATCCGAAGTCAGGTGGCCAGGCCACCTTGTACATATGCCAGACACACACCTCCCTAAGAGACTGTTTTATGGTGAACTTGCAGGAGGCAAACGCACACAAGGTGGGCAGAAAAAGTGCTTTAAGGACAATCTCAAAGTCTCTCTGAAGAGCTTTGGCATTGACCCAGACTCCTGGGAAACCCTAGCGCCAGACCACCCCACCTGGCAAAGCTGCATCAGCAAAAATGCTACATCCTATGAGCAGAGCAGGACTGCAGTGGCACAGAGGAAGTGGTATGATGTGTAAATCCACAACCAACTCTTTGCCAACCAACCCAACTGACCAATTGTGCCCAACATGTGGCAGAGCTTTCCGAGCCCGCATCGGACTGATCACCCATAGTCGGACACACCATACTCAGTTAACCTCCTCAATGTGATGTCCTTGGTCATCATCGACAATGATGGATGAACAACAATATAAATATATATATATATATATATATATATATATATATATATATATATATATATATATATGGGTGTACTTTCCTACAACAAAAATTCATTTTTTCGAAATGGGAAAATGCATCCCCACTAAAGTGAAAGTGCACTTTTGCTTAAGCTCACTAGACCGAACCTACCGCACCACAATGGAGGACATTGAAAAATGGGCTATGTCCTCCACTGTGGTGCAATAGTCACGGACCTTAGGGTTAGGGCACAGGTCAAGGTAATTGGATAGCCCTACTAGCTATCCCCTTATTCTAACCTGTGCCCTAACCCTAAGGTCCGTGACTATCGCACCACAGTGGAGGACATAGCACGATTCGGAATGTCTTCCACTGTCATGATGATCACACCTTAGGGTTAGGGCAAGGGTTAGGGTAAGGGGATAGCTAGTAGGGCTATCCCCATACCATGACCGGTGCCCTAACCCTAAGGTCCGTGACTGGTAGCCCAATCGGTCTAGCGGGTTCGCGAAAGTGCACTTTCATGTTAGTGTGGGTGTACTTTTGAAGTTCGAAGTAGTGAACTTTCATTCTTCAAAAGTACACCCACATATATATATATATATATATATATATATATATATATATATATATATAGATATATAGATATATATTGTTTTTATTTTATTTATTTTATTTTACATTTGCTAGTCTAACTGGATACATGTCCATTTTCAGTAGCGGCCCGGGGAGAAAAGCTCCAAGACACACACAAAATACAATATAGAAAGTTGCAACAGTCCAAGCTTAAAAACAGCTATTGTTAATAAAAATTGTTAATAGAAATACAATACCCATCATGATCATAACACAAACAGTAAAAGGTAATGTACAAGAGATGTTACTATATACATATATTTAAATTGCAATAACATGGTCTATTGGTTCTTTAAGGATAAGTCTATAAAGGTGAAGAGTATTCATTAGTGTAAAGGAAGAAAGTTAGTCAGGGTTAGTACAGGAGGATAACCAGTGTGTATTGAGAAATAGTTTTAGATTCTGTTTAAAAAGTGTAAGTGAAGACAGAGTTACGAGTTCAGTGGGTAGTAGATTCCATTGCTTTCCAACAGTATTAGAGAGTCTCCTACCGAGTTGTTGGAGCTGCAAGTATTAATCAGCGGTTTGTTTGAGGAGCATAAATTCTTAAGATTGTTGTAAGGGGTAATGAGGCTAGTGAGTATTGGTGTGTTGGTGGGTTGATACAGGGTCTTATGGGCTATAGCAAGCTGGTGAAATTGAAGCTGGTTTAGAAACTCTAGCCATTCTAGTTGCTTTAGATTAAGACAGTGATGAGTTCTAAAAGGAGAGCCAGTGGCAAATCTAGCAATATTATTATAGTAGATTTCCAGTTTGTTGAGATTGTTTTTAGAAAGATTAGTGTATATAGGTGAAGCATAGAGTAGAGTGGAGATTAAGTGAATTCTGGCTATATCGGTCCTAGATACTGGTGTAAGAAAGGGTTTGATTCTATAGAGGGACCCCAATGTTTTGTTGACTGATTTTATTGCGCTGTTTATATGAGTATCAAAGTTGAGGTTGTTACCTATTGTTATTCCTAAGAGTTTAGTGGTTGGGTCGGGAGATATGAGAGTGCCATTATTAGATATGAGTATGACATTTATAGGGGTGGACTTTTGGGTTGGCGTGAAAAGTAAAAGTTTAGTTTTTTGGGGGTTTTGGAGGAGGCAGCAGTTTGAGAACCATTGTTTTACTGTATTGAATGCTTTTTGGGTAAGGGACTGTAGTTCAGTTGGAGAAGAGGCTGAACAAATTATAGTAGAGTCATCTGTGTATTGAATACAGGTGGCATGTGGAATTGCTGAGTGAAGGTCATTAATAAAAATGGAAAATAGGAGTGCACCTAATATGGAGCCCTTAGGAACAACAAGGGAAATGTGAAGGTGATTAGATAGTTTATTGTGCCAGAGTACAGCCTGCTGTCTATTGTCTAGGTAAGATTTGAACCAAATTATGACTAGAGTTTGAGTGAAAGGGATTTCAGTATATTTAAAAGGAGCTGGTGATTAACCATATCAAAAGCTTTAGATAAATCAATGAAGACTGCAGAGGAAAGAATATTTTTGTTACGGTTTTTGTTAATGCAGTCTGTAAAGGATAGCAGGGCAGTGGTGGTACTGTGGAAAGGTCTAAATCCATGTTGACAGTTGGCAAGTAAGTTGTTTTGGAGTAGGTGGTTAAGTAGTTGCTTATGGATGCATTTCTTTATTATTTTTGCAAGAGGAGATAGTAGAGCTATTGGACTAAAGTTAAAAAAGTCATTCGAGTTCCCACCTTTATGTACTGGGATGATATGAGAAATTTTCCAGATAGATGGGATAGTTCCTTCACTTATGGTTCTGTTAATCAGAATGGAAATGGGATAGACAATGACTTTAGCTCCTTTTTGCAGGAATTCTGCTGGGAGTTTGTCAGCTGAGGGGGTGGTAGGTTTTAATTTTTGGAGAAGGGAGCAAATAAAGGAAGTAGACACTGGTTGTAACTGAAATGATGGGGGTGGGCTTGTAGTAGAAGTAGGCAGATTTGAGGTATCAGGATATAGATGGCTAGCAAGTGTTTGTATGGCATCTGTGAAGAATGAATTGAAGGCATTAGCAGTATGTGTGGGATTCTCGGGGTTAGAGCCTTGTGGCTTAGGTGTGATAGACTGACCTGGGTATAGTAGTTTGTTAATGCTAATCCAAACATTTTGTGGTTTTGTTTGGTAGGTTTGCTGTAATTGGAGGTAAAAGTTTTTTTTGTCTAACAGGATGGCTTTATTTGTATTATTTCTAAGTTGCCTAAAGGTTTGGTGATCAGTAGGATTCTTAGTAGTGCGCCATTTTGCCCAGGATTTGTTTCTAAGAAGGATTTTTTGCCTAGTAGCATTTGAGAGCCAAGGGGCTGGTTTAGCTTTATTTCTAACACAGCGAGTTGGGGAGTGGTGGTCCAGGATGGCTAAGAATGTGGAATTGAAGTATTCTACTGCTTCATTTAGTGGGAGGGATTTTAGTGGTGACCAATTACATTGCTTGAATTCTGTCTGGAAAAGTTCTGGGTTAAATTGCTTTTTGGTGCGTACTGTCCTGAAAGTGTTTGGGTAAGTTAGGTTGGTTTTATGGCTGATAATATAAGTTAGTGAGTGGTCACTTAGGTCATCTGGGAGGGTTCCTGCTTTGTATGTTTGATGAGAACTATTAGTAAGAATCCAATCTAAGTTACTTTCTTTGTTATTGGGTTTATTAGTTCTGGTAGGGGAGTTAATAGTTTGTGAGAAGCCATATAGGTTAATATGGGTGGTAGTGTGTGCATTACTACAGGACTTCCAGTCGATATTAAAGTCTCCTAGGACTGTAGTTTCTTGTGGGAGATTAATAGAAAGCCAGTTAAGGATATTTTCAAGGGTATTAATGTTATTTCCTGGAGGAAGATAGATACAGATAATATATATGGATTTATATGAGTTGACCTGACATTTAGAGATGAGTATTTCAGCATTGTTGTCTAAAGGTGGTCTAAGATTTACAGTGCTAACTTGTAGCTCTGCTTTATAAAGGAATTCTACCCCCCCTCCCTTTTTGACTGTGTGGTCTAGTCTAAGGATATTGTAGCCAGGTGGGGTGACTTCATTCTCTTTCACTGTAGGTTTTAGCCAAGTTTCAGATAAACATATGATGTCAAATAGGTGGACATCTAGGAGGGCGTGTAGGTGGGCAATTTTATTGTTAATGCTACGTATATTGAGATGTGCTATAGAGAGCGAGTTAGAAACTTTGATAGGGGCTAGTGTTGTTAGGGTTGCAATTTTCAGTGGCAAGAGTATTGTTTGGGCCAGGGTTAGGATGAATGTCCCTGTCTAGTGGAGGTGTATTCTATTTTTAGGGTGGTGAAGCTTACAATAATAGTTAAGTAATTTTCTAATATTTAGATTGGTATACTTAATGTGTGCTAGTTTATGATATTTGGCTAGTAGGTAGTAGGGTTTGGATGTGATGTTTATGAAGTTTAGAGAGATAGCTAATGGTACATCTGTGGTGGTGCAGCGGTAGCTTTGTTGCCTCACAGCAAGAGGTTCTCCCGTTTGATTCTCGGCTGGAGTGCAGTGAGTGCCTTCTGTGTGGAGTCTGCATGTCCTCCCCGTGGTTGGGTGGGAGTTCGAAAGACATGCGTAAATGGGCGAGCCTTCGTTGAAGGTTGAACGTCGAGCTGGCACCTCGGTGTTCGTGAAAATCTACTGACAATCATTAGCAGACCGGAGTTCCACTGTGGCGACCCCTAACCAGGAAAAGCCGAAAGACAACAAGAGAGATAGCTAATGGTGGTGTCAAAGTGAGTTTGGAGGGGAAGAGAAGTGTGTGGTATAATGGTTGTTCATAAGAGGTTAGCAGATAGGTAGTTGTTAGAGGAGGAAAGAGTGAGACCAAGAGTAATAGTTTTATGTGGTGTGGGATGGATGATATAGTCATTATATTGGATTGAGAAGTGGGAGAAGAATGGGAGGTAAGGTTGTGTGAACAAGTAAGGAGATATATCAACAGGTGAGGTGATGTAACAAGGACGGATGGGAGGTAAGGTAATAACAGATATGATGTGACAAGGAGGGTTGGGAGTGCTAATGAGGTGATCTGCTAGATTGGAGCAGATGTGATGAGGGTGTGGTTTTAGAGGAATAAATGTAGGAGTAGTAGGGGTGGGTGGAATTTGGGGGCAGGGTAGAGGAGCAGAGAGAACGGAGTGGGTAGAAACAAGAACTGGTGAGAGAAGACTGTCGAGGATGACAATCAGTGAAGTATGAAAGTCTGCAGGTAAGTCTGAAAGTAAGAGATGTAGAAGAATGTTAAGAGGCTAGCAAGAATAGACTTGGGATGTTAGAGGAATAATATGTGGTTAAGATACACTGAGACAATAATTAGAGAGTGAAACATTAATCAGAAGAAGACTGGGAACTAAGGGAGATTTGGTAAAGAATAGGTAAAAAAATTACAAGACAGAAAGCTTATATTATAGTGCCATCTAGTGGTCAATAATATTATTGCAGCAAAAAAGTCCCCTAAAGGGGAGATCAGGCTAAGGGAGAGGGGGGGAGATATCCTGGTTTGAAACAAAGAGGGTATAAACTGGGAAGTAAGGGTTAATAAAAATGCTAAAAGGGGGGGGGGGTTGGCTGCTGGCTAACCTGGCTGGGAAGCTTGCCTAACCTAGCAGTAGCTTTATATTAATGTTATTGTTACAGTTGGTAGTAGCAGTTACAACACACACTTTCACTGTCTTTCTTTCAAGGAAAAGTCTCTCAGGAAGCTGGTAGGTTAATTATGTAATCTGAAGTATGTTTTTAGGCATCCATCAGGGCACATTCAGGTGGGCTAGTGCAGGGACATGCAGGAACACAAGGAGTGGGTGCAAACACCGGAGCAAGGATGCACAGCAGCCAAGTGCGGGGTAAGAGAAGAAAGCTGATGTATGTATGTATCATGAAATTACTAGGTTATAGATGTCACAGGACAGGTCGAGGTCCCTAGTGCAAGTTACCCCTGTAGTGTTAGATTTGTGGATATGCAGCATTTCCAATAAGGCAGGGTCAGACATGGTCTTATATGCTAGACAGATTTCACCTCTGACTAGTCTGTATGAAACAAAGCAGAGAGACAGGGAATTTAGTCTATCCTCATAGGACTGATGTTTGAGACCCTGGATTTTCCTAGTTAGTAACCTGTGTGGTCTCTCCAGCTGCTGTAGGTGCTTAGCGAGGTACGTACCAAACGGAGTGTTATACTCGATTATTGGCCTAATAAGGGAGCAGTACAAAGAGGTTATGACTTCTTTTTTCCTGGATGCTATGCCTTTAATTATGAGGTGGGCCATAAAGAAAGCCTGTCATACCACAGAGGCTACATGATGGTCAAATGTTAGGTTGCTATCAACCTGGGTACCCAAATCTCTCACTACTGACTGCATGCTTAGGATGTTGTCGTCGATGTGGTAATTTGCGGAAACATCATTCTCTCCAAGGGAGATAATGATGCACTTTTTAGAATTGAGTTTGACGCCATGTTTGTGGCACCAATCATTTGTTTGGGTAAGGCGCTTTTGGAGAATGTCCACATCATTTTGGGATTTGATGACGGCCTCCAGTTTGCAGTCATAAACCTTTGATTTTGGCCTGCATGTCAGAGAAGTAGATTCTAAAAAGCAGTGGCTCCAGAACTGAGCCTTCAGGTACACCACTAGTTACTGGTCAACTATTAGAGGTGGATTCCCCTATTTTGACTGTGTGGCTTCTATCAGTAAGCCAGGTCGCAACCAATTAAATGACGCATGGTTTGATGCTTATCTGGGTGAGTTTGTCTATGATGCCTAAGTGATAAATGGTGTTGACGGCCTTGGCCAAGTCTACGAAGGCAGTATGCACCTTTTCCCTCATCCAGGGCCTTGGTGACCACCTTGAAGAAGGCCACCAGGTTTAACAGGCATGATCTCCCTTTCATAAATCCAAGCTGAGTAGGGTGAAGTCCTTGGAGTGTGACAATGTCCTTGTTTATGAGGTCCATGATAATGCTTTCAATGGCTTGACAGATCAGGCTAGTTAGTCTAATGGGCCTATAGTTACCTGGGTCGGTGGAAGTGCAATCTTTATGTAATGGGTTGACAGTAGCTGTCCTACACTCAGTCAGTTTTCAAGCTGTGATTACATAGGGTATCCAAGAGTGTTGCAAATTCCTGCTTGAGTTCCTGTAGTATGCAGCCTGGGATGTTGTCTGGTTCCATGGAAGCAGCATTTTTGGCCTTAGAGAGGGCATTTATACCTGCTCCCTGGAAATAAGGGGTGGGGGCAGGTGTTGGAGATGTCCTGATTTACTGTCGGGGGACAGAGAGGTGAAGTTATTGTTGAATCTATCTGCTAGCAGGTTAGCTATGTCAATGGTGTTAGTGTGTGTGGTGCCAATGACCACTAGTTCTATACACATCTGGGTCTTACCCTTGAGGTTATGGATGTAACTAACTATGATAGCCTTTTGTTGAGGAGACCAATTTGGACTCATAGCTAGCCTTAGAGGATCTCACTAGGACCCTTGCTTGCTTGTTCAGGCTAAGGAAAATGCGTTGCCAATTTGGGACCTGCTTCTTCTTACTCCTGGACAGCAGTTTTTTTTCTTTTATTATAAAGTCCATTTATGCCAGATTTCCACCAGGCATGTTTGCTCTTCCTAAAGGAGCATGTTTTGGTCCTGTCTGGTATTGCCAAGACCATGCAGTTATATAGGTGCTTGTATGAAACCTTGGTGTAGGTCTCTGCATAGGTGACTGGTTCCTTACAGGAGGAGAGCGCTATGAAGCTATTTAATCCTGCCCATAGAAGGTGGAAATAAGCCTTGGAAAATGTTTTTTGTCTGATCACAGCTGGGGGGTCGGGAGTGATGGTGACATTGAAAGTGACTGCGCTATGGTCGGATATTACCAGGGAAGATGACACTGTAGGGGTGCTACAGCGATCACTCATGTTTGCAAGTACTAGGTCTAAGATGTTTTCACCCCTTGTGGGAGTGCTGACAAGCTGGCTCAAGGCATTTGAGATGATGAAGTTGAGAAATCACTGGGCAAGTGAATTTTGGGATGAGTAATTCTTCCAAACTATGGTTGTGCAGTTAATATTACCCAGGATTAGGTTGTGAGGTTCATCTTGATAAAGGCGAGTAGATCCAAATAGGTGTAGTGGGTATCGTGATTCACGAATATTGGCCTGTAGCTGGCTATGACATGGATCGGTGTCTTGTCTACAGTTAGCTGCATCTGAAGTGTCTCTTCTGCATCATACTGTTTGACCAGTCTGGAGGTGTGTTTATCTTTAATGTATATTGATACTCCACCTCTTTTAGTTTTATTGCCCATAGTTTGGAGTCTGAATGTATGGCAGGATGAGTAGCTTGGTATGGCTGGGGTGCTCTCAACGACTTTAAACCAGGTTTCAGTGACTGCACAAATGTCAGCATCTTCTAAGGTTAGGAATGCTTCCAGTGAGTGCAGTTTTATGTTAAAGCTCCTAGCATTCAGCAGCATGACCTTTTAAGTTACGTTTTAAAGAATTTTTTACTTTGGAAATTCTGTCCTCATGACATTGCCTATATAAGGCACTATGTAGAGGCAAAAGCCTTTGCCAATAGCCAGAAGCCCAGGGGGGAAAGATGAAGACCATCTATGCCAGAGCATCGAGGCCTATCAATCATGTCATCCCTGGCTGTCAGGTAGTGGATCCCCTTGGAATGACACCAGAAACAAAGCCAATTATTGAAGTCAATCATTTTCTGTTTGTATTGAGGCATCATTCCTGGTGATGGTAAGATGCTGCTCAAGGCTAAGGACGTAACTGCTTGGGGCACATATTCAGTGATCTCAACTATGTCTCTTCATATAGTCCAGAGAGGTACGTCTCAAGTCATTCACACCAACATGGACAATGATGGAGTAATAACAGTGCTTGTTGTTGAGAGACTTGAGTGCTTGTGTGATATGGTGGATTCTGGCACCTGACAAGCAACTCACTGTGATTTTCTCCTTATCCAGCCTGGTGAGGGGCACATCTGTGTGTCTCACAATTGAGACTCATATGTCTAATATGTTATGTTTAGTGACTAGCCTTAGAGACTGTGAGACACCTGTGTGTATGCTATGTGTGTTATGTGATGTGGTGTTTCTGAGGAGTGTGCTTGTGTTTTTGCTTGGGAGGACTCTTATGTTTGAGTATGTTTCTGGTGAGAACCTGTGCATATGTAGGTGTGTGTTGTGCTGGTGTGGGTGGTGTGTGAGCTGCTGTGTTTGTGCTGACAACCTTCTCTGTGCTAGATGTACTGGCTAGTGAGTGAGAGAGCCTGGATTCTATGTTCTTAATGTAATTATATCTCTCACAAATTGTGTTCATGGGTGTTAGGAGCAGAGGGCTGTCTGTGTACATGAGGCAGTTGCTACACTGCCACAGGATGCCCCTGTCAACCAGACTGGCTGGAGAAACTGTAGAAAATAGCCCAATCATGTTTATCAGAATCTGGAGGATGGACCAAGCAGACCTAATGGGGTAAGGGGAGGAAGGTCTGAGAGGGAGTATACAGCTAGGTCTGTGTACCCAGAGGCAGAGTTTAGTTCAGTGCACTGACCACTGAGAAGGACCACACTACCTCAGGATCACACAGGCACTGTTAAAGGAAAAATGTAAGAGGTAATACCTTGCTAGTGATTACCACAGTGCAGCAGTGCTGTGCGATGCTTAAACAAGCTCAAGCCCATGCAAACGCGGGGTTTAAATACCAACTAATCAGTGGCTTAAACTAACTGAATTAGCCAATGACA
This sequence comes from Protopterus annectens, assembly GCF_019279795.1. NCBI lineage: Eukaryota > Metazoa > Chordata > Ceratodontiformes > Protopteridae > Protopterus > Protopterus annectens. The sequence continues at coordinate 519,626,706 of NC_056748.1, read as the reverse complement.
GACCATGGTCTGACCTCTCCACCTAACCAGTCTCACCAGAAAGGATCAAGTCAGTGCACAGCTCTCACTAGGGTGCCGAGGGGGTCCTTCTAACTAAAAATGTCAGGAGAAATGGCTCAGAGAAGACAAGAAGTCCTGGTGCAGCAAATCTGTACCAGGGCTATACTACCCACAGCTAGATTAGATAAGTATTTAGAACAGCAGCAGTTAGCAGTACAAAAAACATTTATTAAGGAAGGAGGGGTAAATCACATTAAAAAAGAATTCCTACACCCCTATTAAGATGTACAGCAGTGTGCTAGGCAGACAACAGTAAAACAGATAAAAGCAAGTGCAACAGCAACATTGTTTAGAGATGGCTGGGAGCCTGGATTCCTCTGGTGATTCTGCTCTTATAAATGAGCTCAGTTTTATACAAACACACACACACACATATATATATATATATATATATATATATATATATATATATATATATATAAATATAGGTATGCATGCATTTAGCTGACCGTTACCATGCTAAATGTCGAAAGCAGTGCAGCAGGTTTGCAAATGTTTGAACTGGAGATAGTCGAAACATAAAATATCCCCCCTTTTTGACCCATGGTAGCACTTGTTTAGATGGTTGAGCAGTTGGAAATGTCGAATTCAGTGTTTCGTACAACATTCCGACCGTTCACCAGTTAGAAATTTGACATTTGACACAGTTCAGAGAAACTGACGTTCGGAGGTAGATCCTTCGACTAAATGCATGTATTCCATATATATATATATATATATTTACACACATACACACACACACACACACACACACACACACACACACACACACACACACACACACACACACACACACACACACACACACACACTGCAATTCTCATAACAGAGTATTCCGGTGGAAAGCTGGTGATAAAACAAGCATACATTACTGTGGACTTATATGCCTTCTTTGCTGATCTCAATTGATTTTTTTTCTTTTATTTCTAAAGACAGGAAACTTAATGTCTTTGAGTCAGCCAAATGTGATTTCTTCAGAAATTAATTTGAACCCCCATGGGGTTGGGAGGGTGGCCTAATGGTTAAGGTGTTTGCCTTACAAATACAAGGTGCAGGGTTTGAGTCTCACAAGGGATAGTTGGCTAGGCTTAAAATGGCTCGCAAGGGCAGTTAGCTTAGTACTAATCTATGAACCTATGAACTTGGCTTACACGGTGTATGCCTGGCTTCACGTCTCCTTAAAGGTAAAGCCCTAACACCAGTTTTAGTTGACAGTTATCACTTAGACAAACTTGCTATACATTCTTTTAGTCTGCTGTATTATATTATTTGCCATAAACTCAGGATGGTAGTAAATGCTGCTTAAGTATCAATCCATATGAATGTGTACAGCAGCATCCCATCATTTCTGATTCAGTCATTATCATTTTCGTTTCAGTTTTTATTGTATTGATTTATTGATTGATTCATTTATCGTTTGTTGACTAGGTTAGTTTCACTAGGCTAGTAGCCTATTTTCAGGGAGACCCGCGGTAGTATTTTTATACTACTTCATGCTATATAAATGCTTGTGGCCATTATCTCCTTTGCAGTTTATTTATTGTAAAGGACACATTCAACAGGCTGATTTCAAAGACTTCTTCACCTACTTTAGCTGCTTGCTGTCAGCTATACAACTGTTCCTTCCAGCTCCAAGACGTTTCTTGGCATCTACTGCAGTCGTTTGTATTAAACCCTAACAAGCCTGGAGCACATGCTACTTAAACTGAGAAGTGGGCATTCCCCCATCATGGCTCACTTATATGCTATTTAAAGACTGGAAGTTTTACAGACAAGAATATAGAAGCTGACAAACTTACAATATATAATTCTGAGATGCTGGTTCTGAGATGCAGCAGTATGGAGCCCTGACTTAGATCTAGTTAACCTGGGTTCATTTAGGAAGCCTGGCAGATGAGAAGTCCGCAGTGAGGATGGGAAATGAAGCCGTATTTTACCAGCTCACATATCCTAACTGCAGGGGAAAGTGTTCAATATAGGATGACAGATAGCCCTAAGTGATGAAACTGAAGACACCTATCCAGGCTTAACAATACTGGGACATGCTCTGACAGATATTCTTTGTGTTAGTGGCCCTACATAATTGCACAACAGGTATGAGGGGAAGGCATAACCAGGGAATATTAAAAAATCAATATAACAGCTACACAAATGCACTGGGAAGCCTCAATCTCCTTTCTGACTATGAGATAATTAGCAGTTCAGATCTGGGGAAACGGGGTGGGTGGGCTCAAGTAACTTATGATGTATGAGATCAAGAACAGGCAACAATGGCAGCTGATGGTTTGCTGGATGGGGGTATATACGTATACATAGATAGATAAACTTGATAGATAGGTATAGATAGATATACAAAATGAATATATGACACAGTCTATTATATTGAACGTGAAAATATTGAACAACAGTGCTCTAAACTCAAGTAATGAAAAAATAAATACATAAAAATATATTAAACATTATTTTTGATGGAAGGAAAAGGCACACTGTGACCCCCTGCTAATTATATACATCAACTCCAAGACTGCACTATAGTGGAAAGAGGGCACACTTCCCACTCCCCACTCTTCTGCAATCACACAAAGAAAAAAGTTGGTAATGTGCACTCAGCTGATTTTCAATCAGCTGAACCAACTTTATTTCTTTGCAATGAATTTACATCTTCATTACCTGAATGACCCCCCTCCCCAGAAAAAAAATGATGTATAAAGAAGTGTATAATGAAAAAAGGTATTAACCATTTTCTAACCACGGAAGGAAAAGTGATTTGCACAGTAAAGTCTATTGCTACAGGGGCTGCATGGACCACTGTTCCGAGAGCATGAAGCAAGCATTTGTTGATACCAAATGTTTTGCTGCATATTGCAGAGTTGAAGTCTGAAACAGTGGTATATACAGACAGGCAAGGCAGGCACATGCAATGGAGTAGACCCATGTATCTATAGAAGGATATGATCTTAAATAAAGGGGAGATGTACACTGAAGGGAGATAATGTTAAAGAAATATGAGGGTTTGACAAAAGTAACCCTCTTTATTATTATCCATTTCTGGCATGACAATTCCAAAACCAGTTCTGTAACACAAGGCGTGACAGCTGAATGTGATGGGTCTGCTATGTTTGATCAAAACCCAAGAGCTCTAAACACAACAGTTTGGCTGCAATTGCAGAAAACTACTGACTTGAACACAGTGATTATTTAAACATTTACTCAAAGTTTAGTTAGTTTTATGCAGTAACAACTATGAAACAATATAAAGAAAGATGTTTTTTTGCAGGGCAGCAAGCCTCCCTTCGTATTGCATGCGAGAGGTTTCATCTGTTCACTCCCTTACTTACATATTGCCACTCCAAAGCCAATCCAACACAATGAAAGAATGAGCATTAAAAGATTGCCCATAGAAAACAATACTTTTTGAGCTCACATACATTCTAACAACATCAAATGTGCAAATAAAAACAAGAAAATGACGCATCAAACTATTATGTTCAAGCTAAAGGAAAAACAGCAAACTGGTATTACTGAGCTGAATGCAACTCGAACATGACAGCAGCCACACTGGAGAGGCAGTCTGATGAAATTAGTATATTGTAAACTGTTGTTCTAAATACTGAAAATTGATAGGCATACAAGAACATGTTTAAAACATTAAACACAGCTTAGAACTTTTAGTGCTATCCAGTATCAGTGAACCAAATTCCAACATAGCCTTACGATGTCAACTGAAACATCATAAATAAACGTAATAAAACTATAGCTGATATTCATAGTCCCCCCATGCTGTCTGTGAATGAGCATAGCTAAGCGATTCATAGAGGCCACTTACGTTAATACACAATGGCACAAAAAAAGCACAAGCAAATGAACTCATAATGAGATGTAAATGAAAAATGCTTTAACCCAGAGTATGCTAATGAAGCGTTCTCTCCCCTGTTTGTGATTCCACACTGTCTGCAGATTTGTTGTTAAAAGCAGAGCCGCACCTACTATATTATTTTACGATCCATGAACTTGCTGTTTGCTTATCTTTTGCCATTGGTGACCCTGTAAAATTATTTAAGTTGTCTTTTCCCTGCATTAATCCCTTGGTCGTCTGTATCATCATCATCATCAGCCCCCCTTTTCCCCATTTTCTACATGGGGTCAGGGAATCGTGTTAACTGTCACCATCTCTCTCGATTCAATGCCACACTTCTTCGACATTAATGCCTGACAGTCCATACACCCCTTTGCTCTATTTCCTCAGTTTCTCTTCCCTTATTCTTATCTGTCTCAAATCTTCTTCATCAGATTGTCTTCTGATTTTCTGCACATGTTCAAATCACCATAATCTGTTCTCCCTTTTCTGCCATTGGAGCTACATTGGCTTCTGATCTTATGTCCTCATTTCTTCATCTGTCCCACAGTGTGCATCTTACCACCCTTCTCAGGCACTTAATTTTCATCACCTCTAGCTTTCTCATCTGCTCTGCCTTTACTGCCTAGGTTTCTGTATCATACAGTAGTACTGGTCACACCACTGTCTTGTACAACTTACTTTTCAGCTTCTTTGGCATTCTTCTTTCATAGACTACACCTGACAGTCTATGCCAGTTGGCTGCAGCCCAACTGATTCGAGCTTGGTCTGTAGCATTACTGCACAAAAAAATGCCCCAGTCATGCACAACTCATCATTGTTTGACCTTGTTCATTGACTCATTGTTTGATAACTCATCCTGCCAAATTACTTAACAATGAAAGTATGCTAACCCCATAATTATATACATATGTACCAATATGTAACCCATAATTACATACCTTGCCAAGCACATGCAGCAGTTGGAGAGAGACCACAGAGGTTTCTGACCAGGAAAATCCAGGGTCTCAAACACCTATCCTATACATGAACCACAAAGATAGCAAATAAGGAAAACCACTGAATGCCAGGAACTCCACTTCTTAAAGTTAGTAGCAAAAATATAGTTTATTCAGCGACTATTCATGATATTGTTATAATATCAGCTGCTATTTTAGCTTGTTGTTCTGTTGATTTGTGGATTTTCTTCATTGGTGCTGACTATCCAATTCTGCACTCGCTGAATAAACTATATTTTTGCTACTAACTTTTAAGAAGTGGCATTCCTGGCATTCAGTGGTTTTCCTTACCTATCCTATACAGATAGGCCGCTAAGTTTGGTTAAACAGTATTACTTGTTAGCAATTGATTTGTAACTAAAATACCATAAACATGTTTATTATGGTATAAAAACTTTTATGGTATTTTTATGGGTTTTTATGTTTTGTATGGTATTTTAGTTACAAATCAATTGCTAACAAGTAATACTGCTTAACCTAACTTGACTGCACGTACTTTAGAGCATGAAAGAATAGTAACCAATAGTATCATGATTTTGGAGCAAAGCCCATTTTTAGATTGTTTGCATTGGTTGTCTTTTTCACATGATTATTTGAATGTCTTTTTAAGGGGTGTGTGTGTTTTATAAACTTTTCTGATGAAGTTTTTGTTCAAACATTAAAGAGAATGAAAGCGCTAAGAAAAAGTGTTTGCGAGTTGTTTTTCAGCAATAGTTTCACCTTTTTCTTTTTTTTTTAAATTTTCCAGTTTAGTACTTTTTGAATACATAATTTCTTTCTTATCCTCAATAGTCCACTCTATCATCTTTATGGCTCTTTTCTGGCCTATCAACTTTTGTGATTTTTCTGGCCTACTACTTCCTTCTACAACAGAGGGGCCATCCTCTCCCTGGTTCTGGCCTGGCCACATTGTAGGAATGTTTCCGTACTTTCAGGATTTTACACTGTCATTTTTTCCATTTCTGCCACCAGTGCGCCTAACAAAATTGGGCACTTTTTTATCCTGGATCTTGTGCACCCAGCTATCTTTTTTTATTTCTGAACCTACTACTATCCATGATATATGCTATATAAAATACAGTTTATATATCAGTGTCTTCTTGGTGCAATTTTGTGAAAAATTTGGTCCATCTCATGAAGGTACTCATCAAGACTTGAGGATGAAGTCAGTTCCAGCAATACTTGGTACAGGTGGCTCCATTAACAATGAGTTCTGCACACAGTTGTGGATTGCCTTTGAGGTCATGGACATAGATAAGAATGCTTTGTGGCTGTCCTTAGCCTGGAAGGCCAAATTTACCTCAAATTTGCTTTGGTAGACTTTATTTGTCCTCTGAGTTGTTTGTTTAGATTGATGAGAGTGCTTTTATCCTGCTGGGTCCTACACCTCCTACTTTTTGCCATGAGTTTCTTCCTCCTGTTATACAGCCTATTGATTTTGTGATTCCACCAAGGTAGCTTGTTTTTGAGTTATTTCTGTACTTTTTCCTGGTGGGTACAGCTACCTCTATGCAGCTATTAGCATATTTGCATAGGGTTTCTGTGAACAGTTCTGCATAGGCATCAGTGTTCTCAGGGTTTATGGGGGCTTTAAATTTTTTCAGGTTATCACTTAATAGGAGGAAGTTAGCCTTAGACTAGTTTCTGAATATTCCAGGGTTATCTGGGAGTCCAGGTTTTATTTGTATTTCAAAGCAGACCATTTTGTGGTCTGACCATACCGAGGAAGATATTACACTATTGGGTGTGCAGCAATCTCCCATATTAGTGAGGACCAGATCCAGTATGTTTATACCCTTGCTGGTATAGTGACAATTTGGTCCAGGGAGTTTGTGTTTACAAAATCCAGGAATCTCTGTGCCTGTAAATTTGGTGTCGTATAGGATTCCCAGTTAATAGTGGGATAATTAAAGTTATCCATGAATATGGTTTTGGGTTGGATGATGAGTGGTTCCAGTAAGTTCAAATACATGGTATGGGATTCAACGGTCATAGAGGAGGACCTATTACTTGCAAGGAAGTGGTATTGGATTTTGCCTATATTGATCTCAACATGGAGTAACTCAAGTGCATTACCCTGTCTGACCAGTCTTGAGGTACATTTATTTTTCATATAAACTGAGATACCTCCACCTTTAGTTCCTGTCTGTGTAGTAGCTGTTCTAAATGTGTGTAAGGCATTATAAACTTGCACTGTCGATGAGCTCTCCATGACTTTTAACCATGTCTCAGTGATCACATGGACAGCATTCTCTAGGGTGAAGAGAACTTCTAGAGAGTGGAGTTTTTTGCTTAGACTCCTAGCATTGAGCAATAATCCCTTTAGATTTCGTTGGTTTTGTTTGCTATGTCGGAAGTACTTTCAGTTTGGTATTACCTAAAAAAGGCACTATGGGGGAAAACAATGTTTCAGCTTATATTTGAAAGCCTTGAGTGGAGAGGTGCAGACCACCCCTGGCAAGGCAGCGGGGTTTGTTGACCATTTCCTTCAGTGCTGAGAAATATTGCACCCCATTATAATGACACCAGAAACTAAGCCAATTATTACACTCAGTCATCTTTTGCTCGTATTGAAGCATTATCCTTGGAGAAGGTAAAATTCTGCTCAATGCTAGGTTCATACCAGCCTGGGACACATATTCTGAGAGCTCTGTTTGTATAGTCTAGGGAGGTATGTAATGATAATCTACATTTGAAAGTGACAGCTATTAGATACATAATATGGTCTCAACATAAATCTTAACTCTGCAGATTTTCGCAGAATGTCCAGATTTTTGCGACATAATTTTGGTCTGTATTCCACAAAATTGCAAATCATTGACAAGTCATTAAAAAAACTGAAGTCAGAAAATAATGGCAGACATTTGAGTTTCCGACTTCATACCCTTCACAAAATTCATGCTAACGCAAAACCTGTTAGCCTATCAACTTTCTAAGTTTGTAAGAGCAATATTTAAAAATTGTCCCTATTTTTGGCTCTTTGTCCTCCCATTATTTATGGCTTTGTCCAGATTTCTTGCTCTGAGAGATTGAGAGGTATGGGTCCCAATGAGTGTTTATAGTCCCAGATTTTCAATTAAATAGTA
>NC_056748.1:519606206-519608706 GCF_019279795.1 Protopterus annectens | reverse complement strand
TTGAGCAACATTCTACCTTTACCAAAGATGATGCAACGGTATGAACAGAAAATGACTGATTTTAGTCATTGTTTAATTTTTAGTATCGGTCTAGGAAAATCTAATATCTATCAACATGGGACATGGTTAGCAGACCACTTTGTTTTGCTAAGGAAGGTTTGCACCTGCCCCTCCCCTGGATGTTCATATATTAGCTAAAACTTTATCCATTCCCTTACAGCCTTTTTAGGCAATGTCAAAATAATAAAACAACCAATATAGCAAAAAAAAAAAAAAAAAAAAAAAAAACTCAAAGAAACTTTAAGGTGTTACTGCTCAATGCTAGTAGCCTAAACAAGAAATTGCATGCCTTACAACCGCTCCTCACTCTGGAGAATGTGGACATCTGTGCTGTTACCAAGACATGGTTTAAAACCGCAGAAATTACTTCAGCAGTGGAAGCCTACAGTGCCTTCCACACATTTAGGCCAAGAGCAGTACAGGCAGGGGCTAAAGGTAGAGGTTTTTCAGTCTATGTTGGCAACAAATACAAATCAGGATGAGGCCCAGGATTTCATCCACATCCAAGTCTCTATACACAACCTTCCCTACCATGTGCTGACCAGCTACAGGTCATCAACTATCACCCACAAAGCTCATATATTTTACCTAGACCCACTAGAAGTGCTCACCACCCAACCAAATACTTCATATTATGATAAATCTCAAAGTCTCATCCCAATGTCTGCTCTGATCTTCTATCAGAAAGGAGAGAATTTAAAATAGCCTGGCCATGATTAATAAAGGCTTTTTCACCTACTAACGGCCCAGACTGAAGTCTGATGAGGGTGGTGCTATTATTTTTACCATCCCTGAAGAAGTATGTGTGTTATTTCACTTGAAGAATGGACTTCAAGGGAGGGTATTGGTTAAAATCTGTAATCCTGAGGATTTGTGTGCTGAGCAGAATTACAGCTATGCTCTGTACAGGCAGCCAATGGAAACTTTTAAGGAGGTCACACTGGTGTGTACAATTGTCAGATAATGGGATAAAGTGGCAAATTTTGTTTTCTGCTACTTGTAGTTTGATCAAGGTAGTGCTTGGAATGAAGCACTAACAATGGGAGTGCATATAGTGATGTACAGTTTAGTTAAATTTTTACTATGGCACTCCTTGTATTTTGAAATGGGAAATGTGTCATTGTATTGGAGAGTTTTAACTGAGACGTTATCTTGCTTTCTACTGTATCTATGTCATTTCCAAAAGATAGGAGGGCATTAACTATAGCTGCCTTGCATTTCTGTTGTAACACATCTTGAATAACTGCGCTCTTTTTATCTTTTAGAATATCACTTTGTTACCATCTAGTGATAGCATAAATAATGGAAATCACCCAGACTTTGACAGGTTATGCTGTCTGGCTGCTTGGTATTTTCTGATAAATAATAGTATTAAAAACAAAACGTGAAATATTTCTCGGCCCATGACTTGTGACATTTTACTCAAACTCATGAATCCCTTCAATGGGTCTGTTCCTATGGTTACCAAATTGTACCATTGATGCTCTTTTGTCATTTAATAACCATATCAACAGTTAAATACATATTTTTCTTTGGGATTTGCTAGATGTTAGAATGTTTGCAAAGATCTTTCTACTGACACTAGAAAAACTCTTGGCAATGTTTTGTTATTCTTCTTAGCAGTCATCATCTCTTCTGTTCCGTTTATATATAAGAAATCTAAAATCTTAGTTTCATGCCATGTTGAGATTTAGAACTAGGCTGTCATATGACATATGTCATTGCTTATTTATTGGAAGTTAAAGCAAATGTTGGTCAAAAGAAGGATAGTATACCAGAGCATGTAGTTACTGTATAAGGTATACCACATTAGCATTTCATGATCCGTCAGGAATCTATTTATTTATTTATCCCTAGTGAATACAAGACATGCATTTGGTGTTTGGACAGTTCTGTTCTATGGCAAAGCGAAGACTCCGGGATCAATAAATTACAGATCAGAACTCAGTGGTAGACTTATACATATATATATACATATATATATATATATATATATATATATATATATATATATATATATATACAAACATGTCATATTGTGTTATAAAATGCCCATATTGGTTCATAGGCAGTTAATAGGCTTTGCCATCCAGGGGATCATTGAGGAGCCTTGCTCAAATTTCAGTGGGCCCCAAGCAGTATCCGGTTAAATTACTTGCTCAAGGTCACACTGCTGGCAAATGAGGATCCATGGAATCAAACATTGTACCACAAGAATTACAAGTCATAGCCTTAAACATCCCTACCAGCTGTCATATTTAAACAAATTTTTAATTGTGGTATATATTTGTCTAACTGTACATGCATTCAGTATTTTATAGTATTGTTGCTATCATTTAAAATAAGGATTTCAGTTTATGTTCTGCGGATAAATCAAACAAATAAAATGAAATAAGTCTAAATGGATTTGGAGTAGAGAAAATATACAGCATTTGGAGCC
>NC_056748.1:519581206-519603706 GCF_019279795.1 Protopterus annectens | reverse complement strand
GCCCGACGCCCAACCTTCAGCGAAGGCACGCCAATTCACGCATGTCTTTTGGAGGCCACTTGTCTGTTTAAAGTGTCATACATATAAATAAATGTACAAAACAAACATCCACATGCATTTGTATTTACCAAAATGCTTATGTATGTAAATTATGTTATAATTAATGCCATATGTAATTAAATATGACATCCATTCAAATTTTCATAAATGTTGATATAGCAGAGACCAACTATATCAATCTCAGAATTACAATACAATTAAATAAGTTTTGTACATGCATCCACTGTAAATGTTTCACTATATTTATTTCAGAATGTTTATATATATATATATATATATATATATATATATATATATATATATATATATATATATATGTGGGAGTATTTAAAAAAATGTCAGTGTCATATATCAGTGATTTTGCATAAATGCCCTATGAAAGTAAAATGCTCACTCTACTATTTCTACCAGAGAAACATTACAGCTAAGGGAGCGATATAATTTTTCATCAGCACTAACAATAAATCTCTGAGCTTCTTGAATATTACTATCAGCTTTTTTTATCCCATGCTGAAACAAGATGCGCAAGCATCTAAGAAGAATCTGTGATGATATTTAATAAAGCGTAGTCCAACCAGATGCCTTCTTGAAACATAAGAAAACAAATTTTCAACTTGAAAGGAGCCAAACAGAATCCATTATGTGTACAAGATTTTTATTAGCTGCAGAGTATTTGAAAGCCTGCTGGGTTTAATCTGGGAAATTATGCACACTTGGAAATGTGTGTTTGACAGCACAACGGTATCACTTCCCTGAATATCAATGGTGTGTCGCTGGATGTGGCATGTTTCACGCATATTCATGCTTTGCCGCTCACTCGCTGGCTTGTGCTATGTATGTTAAGCATGTACTTATCTCCTGTATCCATAAATAGAAACATAAGAAGTCACTTTAAAACTAAAACTTAAAAATCAGTCAAGGACAGAAATTAAGAAAAAATACACAGGGCATGCAGAACTAGCTTCAGATGAAGATTAAATACCCTGCAAAGCACATCAGGTGCACAGTAGTTCCAGGATGAGATGGCATATTCCAGTGGCCAGAAAAAACATTTTAGCATCCTAGAAAGCTGCTGTGATTTTGGTTTGAATTCAGCGCTTGCTACGTGTGTACTCTATAACCTGTAACAATTCATTTTCTTTCCTTCAGCTCCCATTCTGCAGCTGTTTACAGAATTCCGCTCCTCATTAGCTGTTTACAGAATTCCGCTCCTCATCAGCTGTTCACAGAATTCCGCTCCTCATTTCCTTTCCTAACTAAATACGGATTTTAACAAATATAGAGCCTTTGTATCCTACCAGGATGGCAGGAGAGCCAGCGGGATCTGTTTACTCACTTGTTGGGGGGGGCACTGTTTTGAAGATGTGCATCACCATGAAGGCTAAGTATGTTCCCACACTGTGTCCACTGCATGCCGTCACTGCATGGCATCTCTAATTCTTCTTTTGGTTTTTCCAGGTTAGGGGTCGCCACAGCGGAACTCCGGTCTGCTAATGATTGGCAGTAGAATTTTTTTTTATGGTGCCAAGTTGTCAGCCCGACACCCAACATTCTACGAAGGCACGCCAATTCACGCATGTCTTTTGGAGGCCACTTGTCTGTTTAAAGTGTCATACATATAAATAAATGTACAAAACAAACATCCACATGCATTTGTATTTACCAAAATGCTTATGTATGTAAATTATGTTATAATTAATGCCATATGTAATTAAATATGACATCCATTCAAATTTTCATAAATGTTGATATAGCAGAGACCAACTATATCAATCTCAGAATTACAATACAATTAAATAAGTTTTGTACATGCATCCACTGTAAATGTTTCACTATATTTATTTCAGAATGTTTATATATATATATATATATATATATATATATATATATATGTGGGAGTATTTAAAAAAATGTCAGTGTCATATATCAGTGATTTTGCATAAATGCCCTATGAAAGTAAAATGCTCACTCTACTATTTCTACCAGAGAAACATTACAGCTAAGGGAGCGATATAATTTTTCATCAGCACTAACAATAAATCTCTGAGCTTCTTGAATATTACTATCAGCTTTTTTTATCCCATGCTGAAACAAGATGCGCAAGCATCTAAGAAGAATCTGTGATGATATTTAATAAAGCGTAGTCCAACCAGATGCCTTCTTGAAACATAAGAAAACAAATTTTCAACTTGAAAGGAGCCAAACAGAATCCATTATGTGTACAAGATTTTTATTAGCTGCAGAGTATTTGAAAGCCTGCTGGGTTTAATCTGGGAAATTATGCACACTTGGAAATGTGTGTTTGACAGCACAACGGTATCACTTCCCTGAATATCAATGGTGTGTCGCTGGATGTGGCATGTTTCACGCATATTCATGCTTTGCCGCTCACTCGCTGGCTTGTGCTATGTATGTTAAGCATGTACTTATCTCCTGTATCCATAAATAGAAACATAAGAAGTCACTTTAAAACTAAAACTTAAAAATCAGTCAAGGACAGAAATTAAGAAAAAAAAATACACAGGGCATGCAGAACTAGCTTCAGATGAAGATTAAATACCCTGCAAAGCACATCAGGTGCACAGTAGTTCCAGGATGAGATGGCATATTCCAGTGGCCAGAAAAAACATTTTAGCATCCTAGAAAGCTGCTGTGATTTTGGTTTGAATTCAGCGCTTGCTACGTGTGTACTCTATAACCTGTAACAATTCATTTTCTTTCCTTCAGCTCCCATTCTGCAGCTGTTTACAGAATTCCGCTCCTCATTAGCTGTTTACAGAATTCCGCTCCTCATCAGCTGTTCACAGAATTCCGCTCCTCATTTCCTTTCCTAACTAAATACGGATTTTAACAAATATAGAGCCTTTGTATCCTACCAGGATGGCAGGAGAGCCAGCGGGATCTGTTTACTCACTTGTTGGGGGGGGGGCACTGTTTTGAAGATGTGCATCACCATGAAGGCTAAGTATGTTCCCACACTGTGTCCACTGCATGCCGTCACTGCATGGCATCTCTAATTCTTCTTTTGGTTTTTCCAGGTTAGGGGTCGCCACAGTGGAACTCCGGTCTGCTAATGATTGGCAGTAGAATTTTACAGTGCCGAGATGCCAGCTCGACACCCAACATTCTACGAAGGCACACCCATTTCGAATGCCACTCGACCGTGGGGAGGACATGCAGACTCCACGCAGAAGGCGCTCCAGACGAGAATCAAACAGGAGAACCTCTTGCTGTGAGGTGACAATGCTACTGCTGCACCACCGTGGCTTAACCAGTGCAAACATGATAAGTAAGACATAAGATCCCCTGATGAATAGAGCAAGGATCCCTGATGACTGCATGTGAGACTCTGCACATCATGAGGAGCTCCCTGTGAGAAGGATTACAGAGACTGGCCACATGAACACAGGCCAACATATAAAATAGTGTGCATATATTAGTGTCATGGTAAGGCTGAGACATGACCCAGATTGGCTGTCTAGTTAGAAAACACCTAGCTCTCAGTGTGAGATTGCTATACTAACAACCTCCTCCTGCTTTAATACACTCTACAAATGTGGTCATATTTGGCTATTATGTCATATATGAAACAAAAAACAGTATTTTTAGTCATCAACCGTTACCTATTGAGTCTCTCAAACAGTGTTCTTTCTCACAGCTACTACATATGACCTTCTGTCCCACTCCAGATTAGAAACTACTGCATTGCGGAGTATCTGAACTAACCATCCTGAGAGATGCTCATTGACAGTGGTGGAAGGTACTGTGTTCAGTAATCAATATAGTATGACAGCCATTTTCTCAGCTAAGCCTAAATGGCTTCAGGAAAAGATTATTACTTACAAAGCTTTAAAGCAACAGCAACAGACGTATCTTTACGATGTATTAGCCTGGACAGAATGTCCGTCTGTCATTGACCAAAAGGATTGTAACACTGCCATGCAAATCTTCCAATCATGCTACTTATATGTGCAAATGTAAAATGGTGCCTTTACATTACTATTTTAAAAGCCAGCTGGCTATAGAGTGACCTACTATTAGGATATTTTCTCTTCAGACTCACACTACTACCACCATTCTAGACACTTGCAGCAAAAGTCTCAACAAAGCCCACACCTTACATCATAACAAATCTACAGTCTCATAATTTTCTTGTTGTAAATCTGTTTGACAGCATTGGGTATGCAAATGTTTGCTTGACTTCTATTATTCGATCTGTTAATGTTTTTGTAACCTGCAATAAACTGCATTTTCAAATGCATGCCTACACATTTGTGTGATGCTGGTACTATTTTATCTATTACTGTATTTGAAACCCTACCTGAACGTGTAATTGATCTTATGTGATATGTGGTCCTCTTCGGTCAACAAAATCTGAACAAATAAATAGGTCTGTAGGCAAATAGTAAGCTAGCTGCCCTTGCAGGCCATTTTAAGCCTGTCCAATTTATTTCTTGTGCTAGAATTAACCTATCCCATTTGGTTACAGATTGGCCTTACCCATCCCATGGTCAATAATTATATCTTACTCCTAATGAGAATAACTGGGGTCATACCATAGATAATTTGAGGGGACCCATGCATGTAATAAAGCTTTTAGGAGCTGTCCCTGTCCATTAGTAGCATAGGGGGCAGTCCTGAGGGAAATGTTCTATTACCCATCCTTAAATCCAAGTTGTACTTGAATATGGGCAGGGATGAACTTTCTTTTATACGGATGGGGAGTCTATTCTAGAGCAGTGGTATCCTCCGTGAGATGTACCTGTCCCTCTAAACCATGCTCTTGATGTTGCAGAAGAGTATTTCTAATGCCATTTGATGTGCTGATGTGCAGTAAATCCATCAGCACTGGGCTGGAGGATGCCTTGTTTGTCAAACACTGGTCACCTCTTAGCAGTTTGTAGAATACCAAGTAAAGTGACAGAGTACTGAGTCAGTCCATTTAGGACATGTTGTTCAGGCCTTGTATCCTTTTACTAAGGTATCTCTGTGGGCATTCCAGTTGCTGCATGTGTCTAGACAGATACATGCCAAATGGGGGATTATACTCAATGATTGTTTATAAGTAGCACAATAAAGAAGGACTTTCTTTTATCAGTGGACACATGTTGGTCAAAAGCTAGGTCACTGTCCACATAAGGTCTCAATTCCCAAACACCTGGGTCAGCTCTGGAACGTATTGTTAATATGGTAGCTCTCTAGGTTAGACAACTTCCCAAAGGTCAGAATAATTTGGAATTTAATTTCAGTCCATAATTCTGGCATCATTTATTTGTTTGGGACAAATTCTCCTGCAGGATGGCCAAGATATTTAAGGTTCAATGACTGTTCCTAGCTTACAGTCATTTGCAAACTTAGCCAGAGTCCTTTGTTACATGCTTTATTGCAGAGAAGTATATGCCAAACAGGAGAGGTCCCAACACTGGTGGTCATTAGCCTAGTATATAACTACGAAGCTACCACTCCACAAAGGTGGTGCCACAACTGACCCTGGGAACTATCGCCCTATAAGCTTGACTAGCTTGGTCTGCAAAGCCATGGAACGCATTATCATGGAGCTCATTAACAGGGACATTGGGAACCTCCAGACACTGGACCCCACCCAGTTTGGCTTTGTTAAAGGCAGATCTTGCCTCCTGAACTTGGTCGACTTCTTTGAAACAGTCACCAAGGCCATAGATGAAGGGAAGGTGGTCCACACAGCATATCTGGACCTCGTTAAGGCGTTCAACACCATCCCACACTCAGGAATCATAGACAAACTCACCAGCTTAATTATTAACCCCTATGTCACGAGATGGGTTGCCAATTGGCTCTCAGACAGAACCCACACGGTAAGAGTGGCAGGTGCCATGTCTGACTCTAAACCAGTCACAAGCAGAGTCCCACAGGGCTCAGTCCTAGGACCCCTCCTGTTTGGTATATATTTCTCCGAAGTGCAGGCAAAGGTGCAGGGACTGTGGCTAACCAAGTTCGCAGATGACTGTAAATTGGGTGCAATAATTGACTGTCCAGCTGACACAGACATCCTGCAAAAGGGTCTCACAGAGACAAACACCTGGTGTCAAAGTCACGGCATCAAGCTAAATGCCAAAAAATGCATAGTAATCCCATTTGGGAAAAACAAAGTACCTACAAACTACCACATAGATGGGAATCCACTAAGTACAGAAGAAGTAATTAGGGACCTGGGTACCCAAGTAGATAGCATACTCTCCTTTGATAACCACATAGCCAAAATGGTCAGGAAATCCTTCTATGTGGCACACCTGATCACAAAGGGTTTCTCATCCAGATCCAAGGAGGTGATTATGCCCCTTTACTCCTCACTCATTAGGCCCATAATAGAGTACAATGCCCCATTTGGGATGTACCTCACTAGACACCTGCAACAACTAGAAAGACCACAGAAGTACCTCACTAAGAGGATTAAGGGCCTTAAATAATTACCCTATGAAGCACGACTAAAAAAGCTCCAGCTCTTCCAGTCGCTTACTGTCTTCTCAGAGGTGACCTATGTCTGACCTATTGGGCCATGTCAAACCCTGAACTAATGGACATGCTTCACCTCAAAAAAACGAGGGGAACTCTATTGGTGACCAATCTCTTTGTGGAGGCAGCTTCTCCTATTTTGATCTCCTGCATCCTATCTGTGACAAAGTTGGCAAACCAGCAGCTGACATAAGAGTTTATACTCTGTTTATTTGGCTTTTCTACTATGCCTGAGTGGGGGACTCTGTCAAAAGCTTTGACTAGGTCAAGGTATGTGTTCTGTACCATTTCACCTTCATCCATTGCTTTGGTGACCTTTTTAAAAAAGTCTACCAGTTTGAATAATCATGACCTGTACTTGACAAATTCAAACTGAAACAGGTCCAGTGTTTGGAGGTTCCCTATGTTCTGATTGATTAGTTCCATGCTAAGTCTTTCCATGGCTTTGCATGTGAGGGTGGTCAAACTTACAGGTCTGTAATTGGCTGGGTCTGTGGAAAGTCCTATCTTATGCAGGGAAATGACTGTAGCTGTTCTGTATTCACTTAGTACAAACCCTGCATGGAGGCTGAGGTTGAACAGTGCTGTTGGGGGGGGGGGGGTCTAAATTGAGCTTCATGCTATTTAAGATGCATTTAAGTATATAGTGAAGACACATTAATGCAGTATTTTCAGCTTTTGAGAGAGTTGTTAGGACTTGGTGTTGTGTGACATCTGGAAATGAGTCAGCTTCAGGTATATCTTGTGGAACAAACAGAGGGAATAGATGGGGTAAAGTCTGAGCTGAATTTATTGGCCAGTATGTTTGCTATATCTTCAGCTCCAGGTGTAAGTAAACATTGTTTGCAATCAGCTCAGGGTACTCTTGCACTGTGCTTCTGAAACATAAGTTAATTAATTGATTAAGTAATCATCCCTTTAGATCAGGCACACAAAAGAGATAGCAGCCCCAAAACCTACACCAAAAATCAAGGAAAGTTTTTGCAATGTTCACATAAGATTGGAAAAGGTGCAAAAGTCTGCTTTCTCAGGCTGACAACCAGGAATACTGTTGCAATAGAAGCTACTGCCAAAGAATAATTAAGAAGGCAAAGACAAGTTTCTGGAATAAAACTCAGGCATCCATAATACAAAACCCATGAGATTTCTAGAAAGAGATTGCAGACTTATACATAAACAAACCCTTTCCCCGAACATAAATGCACAGCATATTGATGGACAAAGAGGCTTATAGACACCCATGCACATTTGTTGGTCAGCAGTTTCTCTCAATGTGCTAATTACTTTGACAACATGCCTGAACTCAGATAGGCATTCATTAAGTTATGCTCTCAAAAGTAAATACATAATTACAGGAAATATACTTAGCTATGCACAAATAGGCTCTGATGCCCAAATGTTCATATTCAAGCCTATAGTGTCATTTTTATATACTTTCAATTAACACCCATATTTCCTTGTAGCATTCAGACCTTTTCTGGATCTGACTTTTTAACTAAGTGACTTACCTGCTTATAATCACAAATTGAAAGGGCAAGGATTTTTTTAATAAAAAAGACACCAAGATTGTTAATCTAGGATGTCCCTCAGTAGAAAAACGTTGATTATATTATGCCTTTTAAGCTGATTTTTTAGAAAATGCTCTGAAATGCGAGGATGTGTATAGGCTTTAAGAGGTGCAACATTCCACACCACATAGGCGTTAATGAGTAATGTTATTTAAAGATTCATTTTAACTGATGTCTTGGTTCTGATGAAGTCTAAAATAAAGAAGAAAAGGACTAAAACCCTGACATTGTTATGCTTTGTAGGGTGATTCCAGACAGGACAACTGCATTTGTTTGGTTAGACTCTCAAGCGTGTGTTGTGTGTATATATATTAGTATATATATATATATATATATATATATATATGGATCACCTACAGAACACCGACAGCCCAAAACACCGTCACCCATATGGCCAATGCCATATGGTCAACACACAATATCGACAGTGCCAGAACTTCAAAAAAAGGAAAATAAAATTTCCTTTTTTGTGCTAGCAGGGGGGGCTATGCCCCCCTGCACCCCCTGTGGGGGGCTCCACCCCCCACCCCCACCGTACCTTTAATATACCAACTCCGAGAGCACACTACAGTGCAAGAATGGAAATTTTTCCATTCCGCACTATTGGGAGATAGCGTTTCCCCATTGCCGATATTCTGAACGTCAACCATATGGCATCGGCCATATGGGTGTTGGCATTGTGAGCTGTCAACATTCTGTATGGGACCCTTTTATATATATATATATATATATATATATATATATATATATATATATATATATATATATACACACACATATGTATATATGCATATAGGTTCATAGGTAAGTACTAGGCTATCTGCTCATGGGCATTTATAAGCCTAGCCACAGAGTAATGGCTTTCGCCTCCCCATTAGATTAGTAACCCGGGCCTCTGTCAACAGGGCTCCTGAAGTGATCCCAGGGTGGAACTTACGATTACCCATCCACTCATCAAGATTTCTCTTGAAAAGGGTCAGAGAGGAGCTCTGTCGAATATGGATTGGGATTCTATCCAGAGTGAGGGGAGTCACTGGGACAGGAATCTATCCCTCCAGCATATCCTGTTTATTTTTGTACATAGGTTCAAGTTGCTAGAACGAGTGATTCTGAGGGATCTCGTTTTTTTGAGGTGAAGCATGTCCATTAGTTTAGGGTTTGACATGGCCCAATAGGTCAGACATAGGTCACCTCTGAGAAGACAGTAAGTGACTGGAAGAGCTGGAGCTTTTTTAGTCGTGCTTCATAAGGTAATTATTTAAGGCCCTTAATCCTCTTAGTGAGGTACTTCTGTGGTCTTTCTAGTTGTTGCAGGTGTCTAGTGAGGTACATCCCAAATGGGGCATTGTACTCTATTATGGGCCTAATGAGTGAGGAGTAAAGGGGCATAATCACCTCCTTGGATCTGGATGAGAAACCCTTTGTGATCAGGTGTGCCACATAGAAGGATTTCCTGACCATTTTGGCTATGTGGTTATCAAAGGAGAGCATGCTATCTACTTGGGTACCCAGGTCCCTAATTACTTCTTCTGTACTTAGTGGATTCCCATCTATGTGGTAGTTTGTAGGTACTTTGTTTTTCCCAAATGGGATTACTATGCATTTTTTGGCATTTAGCTTGATGCCGTGACTTTGACACCAGGTGTTTGTCTCTGTGAGACCCTTTTGCAGGATGTCTGTGTCAGCTGGACAGTCAATTATTGCACCCAATTTACAGTCATCTGCGAACTTGGTTAGCCACAGTCCCTGCACCTTTGCCTGCACTTCGGAGAAATATATACCAAACAGGAGGGGTCCTAGGACTGAGCCCTGTGGGACTCTGCTTGTGACTGGTTTAGAGTCAGACATGGCACCTGCCACTCTTACCGTGTGGGTTCTGTCTGAGAGCCAATTGGCAACCCATCTCGTGACATAGGGGTTAATAATTAAGCTGGTGAGTTTGTCTATGATTCCTGAGTGTGGGATGGTGTTGAGCATATACGAGGTCCTGATATGCTGTGTGGACCACCTTCCCTTCATCTATGGCCTTGGTGACTGTTTCAAAGAAGTCGACCAAGTTCAGGAGGCAAGATCTGCCTTTAACAAAGCCAAACTGGGTGGGGTCCAGTGTCTGGAGGTTCCCAATGTCCCTGTTAATGAGCTCCATGATAATGCATTCCATGGCTTTGCAGACCAAGCTAGTCAAGCTTATAGGGCGATAGTTCCCAGGGTCAGTTGTGGCACCACCTTTGTGGAGTGGTAGCTTCGTAGTTATATACTAGGCTAATGACCACCAGGGCCTTTATAAACTTAGCTTTGCAATCCATCCCAATTGTGTTGATATGTATCATTGGCATTTATTAGGAGGGGCTATGTTATATGCTTAAACAATGTTAAGGATGGACTCTGTTTCACATTGATGGGGAGCCTGTTCCAGATCATGGGGATCTTCTGAGATGCATACCTGTCTAGCCAATATATTTTATTTAGTCACAAGCAAAATGTAAATCTTTGGATCTAGTGGTTCTGATGCTGTTTGTTTTGCAGATGTGTAAAAGATCCCTCAGAGGTAGATCCGAGGATGCCTTGTGTGCTAGGCATAGATTGCCTCTCAGTAACCTGTAGAAGACCAAGAGTATAGTGCTAGGGCTTTAAGGTGATCTGTATAGGAGAATGTGTTTATACCCTAGATTTTCCTGGTTAAAAACCTTTGTAGGCATTCCAACTGTTGCATATGTCTGGCAAGTACATGCTAAAGGGAGCATTATACTGAATGATGGGTTTGATAAGGGCTGAATAAAGTGGCACTATGACTTCCTTGGACCTGGATGCCATACATTTACTTATAAGTTGGGTGACATAGAATGATTTTCTTACCACCTAGGCCACATGTTGGTTAAAGGCCAGATTATTGTCTACAAATATTCCAGGATTCCTGACTACTGGGTTACCTCTTAGGAGGCATCCTATTGATGGTTTAATTTACCTGCATGGCAGTTTTTCCAAAGGCTCTGTTATGCATTTCTTCGCATGGAGTTTTAGTCTGTGACTGTGGCACCAGTCATTTGTCTGTGTTAGACCCTCTTGTAAGATGTCTCTGTCATGGGTGGAACCTATGATAGCTACCAATTTGCAGTCATCTCAGAACTTGGTCAGCAAAAGTCCACATGACATTAGGCTTTGCCTCCAAGACGTCGATGCCATATAGGAACAGTCTCAACATGGAACCCTAAAGTATCCCATTGATGACTGGACTCTTAGTGGAGATGGTATCACCAATCCTGACTTCCTGGGTCTTGTCTGTGAGCCAGCTGGCAATCCAGAGAGTTATGTAGGAGTTTTGGCCCAGTTTGATGAGTTTGTCAACTATACCTGAGTGGGGTATTGTATCAGATACCTTAGCCAGGCCCAGGTAGGCCATATGCACCATTTCTCCTCATTGCCCTGGTGACCTTCTCAAAGAAAGACCACCAGGTTTAGTAAGCATAATCTTCTGACAAAGTCAAACTGGGTTGAGTCTAGTATCTGAAGGTTGCCAATGTCTTTGTTGATCATTTCCATGATAATTCATTCCATGGCTTTGCATATTAGACTAGTGAGACTAATAGGCCTATAGTTTCTGGGATCAGTTGATGGTCCACTCTTGTGAAGTGGAATAGCAGTTGCAGTCCTCCCTTCCTGTGGTACAAAGCCTGTTTTGAGGCTGCAGTGGAAAAGCGACTCAAATGTTTCTGACAGGTCATGTTTCCAGCTATTTAGGCAGCATCCCAGGATATTGTTGGGGCACATTGAGGCTGTGTTTTTGGCCTTAGAGAGCACCACCAGGACCTGTTCCTTGTTAATAGTTGGGGGGGTATGCTAGTAGCTATTTCATGGAGCTTTCAAAGCTGGTAAAACACTTTACTCTCTTACAGTTTCTCTTTCTTTCTTTCTTTTCTTTTTCTTTCTTTGCAGCTGGCAGTACATGGAATAGACAAGCCTCGATGCACAACAAAAAAAGTTTGATTGGGTCAACTATCATAATCTTTTATTATGTGCTCTTGACAAGGATACCAAGATTCCCCTGTCCAGCTTCACTCTTGGGGTGAATTTCTTGGCATCCATGCCTCGCGCGCATAATAAGCTAGTTATGAACAGACACCATTCATAACCATATTTTATTGATATTTGCTATCAGGTAGTGCACTGATTAAAAGTGTCCAGGTGAAAATATTTTGCAGTTGATTCATAACAGAATGTTATTAGGATTAGAAAATACATACCTCTCAAATATCCAGATTTTCGCAGAATGCCCAAATGTTTGCCTCATATTTTTGGTGTGCTCCTCATAGAATTTGTAGTTTTATGGCAAATAATTGAGGATTGAAATCACTAAATAATGGCCGCCATTTAATTCTCAGACTTCATATCCATCAGACAATGCATGCTAATGCAAAAACAGTTATTCTAGCAATTCTCTAAGTTCATGAGAGCATTATTTAAAATCTGTCTCTGATTTTTGGCCTTTGCCACTCCCCTTCCCCATTATTTTCTTGCTGAAAGAGGTTGAGAGGTGTCATTCAACACGGGGTTCCCTCAATGATAATATTAAACTTTTGCCTTGGAACAAAAAACACAAATAAGTCTAGTCTCACTTCAATTGCTGAAGTATCCAAGGCTGCACAAATCAAAGCTTTGATTTACTACAGGAATTTGTTCTAAGAAAAGTGTCCAGTATATTGCACTCCTTCAGAACTTCAGGACACACTTTCAGCTCACCAGTAACATCCCTTTACTCCACCCTTGAGATGTCAGGCACTCACACCTAGCAGGAGTTGCTGTTTCTAGGACTTTTATTCAGACAGACCTTGCTCTTGCTAAAATAACTAGAAATACATTAGACTGAATCTAACAGCATTCTCATTTCTAACACACTTTGTGTTACTTAACTGACTAAACAATCTCTGAGTGACCTAGTACCTACTTTTGGGTCTATATTATAAAAGTGAAGAGGCGTTTAATCGAACGCCTCTTCATCGACACATAAAGAGCAACCACACTAAAGCGCAAATGATCAAAACAGCGATTTTTTGGCCTTCCCCATGTCTTTGCCCCTTTCCCCACTTTAGTGCGATGTCAGAGTTGGTATATTTAGTTAGGGAGGGTGTGGGCAGTGAAGCCCCCCACATTGTAATGTTTGAAAGTGTGTGTGTTTGTGTGTTAGTATTACCGACTTCTTTCCCAGGGAAAGAAATCAGTGTTCTGAGCGTTCGCGCTTTAGTGCATATGTGTCAACAAAGAGGCGTTCGATTAAATGCCTCTTCGCTGTTCTAATTTAGACCCCCTACTTTCATATTACTCACAGAATGTCTGGGTATCTGGGTAAGAGGAAGACAAACAACAAATGTACTATGCAAAGAAACAGCATGCTTTTTTAAATCTTATCGCATTGATCAGTAAGTTGTCATTAATGTCACACAACTACTGACATTTATATTTCAGAGTTACTAATTGAAGCAATGTATATATTTAACTCGTTTTTGCATTAATATTCCTAATGTTTTATTAAATCTTGATTTAATTTAATCTGCACAAAATGTTTTTTTTTTTCATTTGATTACTTTCTTGGGTGACAGATTTTAGTACAAAGCATGTGCTGGTAGAACAGTAACAAATTGGCAAAGTACGCTTCTTATAAAATGCCACAGCTGATGGATTTGTTGCAGTTTTTTTCCCAAAGCACTTTGAGAACACTGCAACTTTACAGGCAGCAGTGACTGCTCACCCTCAAGGGATCAAACAGAGTGACACACTCTACTCACTTAATTAACCGAATGTGAGACGGCATACCTCCACTCACCTCACAAATCTATGAAGGAAAGGGGGAACAGAAAAAAAAGTTTCACCTAGAACCCCTCTTCTCTGCCTAACAAACACCAGCAAAACACCTCCACAACCTTCAGTACACTGGGGTAGAAGGGAGGGAATACATAAAATCTCACACCAAAAGACAAAACTTAAGCCTGCATAATAGCTTTTTTGTCTACTCAGTCTAAACTTACTGATCTCACTTCCTTGCATCTTAGTCCCTTATTTTAACCCTTCCTTCCTCAACTTATTCTAATACCCTAAATCCTTACAGCTTCTTATATAACCCTCTCCTTTCACCCCCCAACACTCACCTACAACCCTCAATCACCTCAAGGTGCCCCTGGACAAATCTGTCAATGACCAAACTCCATTTGTTTACAGCATTTCAAGACAAAAACTACACCGATTATACTATCACAAAATGTGGTACCTTGTGCTTCTGCAGTAAACAGCCTAAGCATTATGCCAGTCTCCGGTCCCTAAACACTCTACCCCTAACCCCCCCTGGGAGGTATGCTATGATTGCTAACCTTGTTCGCCTTGTGGATACACATAGCACCATCAAAGGAAGTGCCATCACGCAGCCAGAAACCCAAGCACCTCGCCAAATATGTTAAAACTACCACTCACAGCCTTATCCCTCTGTACCAGCTGCCAGGCTGACTGGTCACCACAAGGTGTCTCCAGCTCACCAACAGAGCCACAGTGTGCGTACAGCACTCCAGCTATTAACTAAAACCCTTGAGCCAGTCCATAATGAGTGCTACTATTACCGTGACACACCAGGGCCCAGGCAGCATGTGTTAAACTCCACAGCACAGCATATAACTAAATGCAGCCATCTTATGTAATACCAGCCATCAAACACACTTAAAACTTGGATTTAACAAGTTATACTATATGAAGAAATTGTACGATTTACAGTTACAGTGATTTACTCTCTTCTAATCATGAAGAAAACAATGCTCATAAAATTTTCCCTCCCAAACCCCATCCCAAAATTCTTACCTACTTTGAGATACCTACTATCAGGCTTACCAAACTCCTGCTTGCCTGGACATGGAGAGATGTTTTAATAACTGATGTCCCATGTCAAAATACTAAACTTAATTCTGCACAGCAGCATTTTTTGTCTACTCAGACTCCACCCCTACTGATCTCACTTCCTCGCATCTTAGTCTCTTATTTAACCCTTTTTCCTCCAACTTCTTCTACTTCCCTGAACCCTAACAACTTCATAAATAATGCCCTCCACCCACAGCCAGCCTTAGGCATAGGCCAACTAAGCAGTTGCCTAGGGCACCACTCTACCAGGGGCATCTTTTCCAGTATTTATTTGGGGTAGGTAGGACCAGGATAGTGGCACCAGGTGGTGTGTGGGGAGGGGGTGTCGAGCCCTTTTGTCTAGGGGACTAGTTGACCTAAGGCCGCTCCTGTCCCCACTCCCCCACTCACCTACAACCCTCAATCACTTCAAAGTGCCCCTGGACAAATCTGTCTATGGCCAAACTTCATTTAAACCGTGTTTATATCAAATTCAGAAGAGAGCTGTATCAAGATGATAAAAGCTGTTCCTATGATTTAAAAAATTTAAAAACAATGCCAGTACAGCTTACAAGGATCAGGGGTGACTGTTTTATGAGCAAAGAAGGTTTTTACTGGGTAAGGAGTGAAATAAAATCTGCTGTTTAGAATGAAAGAGCTCTTTCTCCAGCCATCAAAGAGGAATATTTCCACCAATATATTGCAGAAAAAGGGAAAACTAGTTGTACATGAATGATATTGTCATATGAATTACTAAAATATAATAATCTATGTATGGATACTAACTACATCCATATGAATATTTGAAAGCATGGTATTTGTCTAGTGAGCTTTTCAAAATTGAAAAAAAAACACAATAGAGAAAAAAGAAGGCACATGCTGCCTATAATTTTTTTTATGAAAATAAAAGTAAAATCTGTGCTATTTCATTTCCGATGACTCGATTTGTGATATGCCACTCTCCACTTGGATAGCAAATTAGGCTTTTACACATCTAGTAGTGTTCTGCCATTTCCTAATCATGCATGAAGGGAAATTTTCTGCCTCTCTAACTCTTTTTGGGTCTGTTTCTCTGTTTAATTAAAGGAACACTGTCATCTCTCTTTGATCTTAAATGGCTATGTTAATCTCCTGCTTCTGTATTCAGCGTTATAAAATAATGACCAAGAAATGGAATATCAGAAATGACCAAGAATTTGTTGACAGCTCTAAGAAGCCTTGGAAGGCCAGGGCATTGCAAGTGTGAAGTATAACAGCAATCTGTCTCATTTATTCTTGTTTCAGAAATTACTACGTGACCTTCTTGCCAGAACAGAATGCACAGAATGCTAAAACAATATTCTGTTCTGCATCATTCGACTTAGAAGTACTAGCAACATGCAAATTTTGTAAGCCGTACCACAAACATTTCTTGACCAGAACTGTACAGAATCTGTAATATATTCCAATCTATGAAAGCTGATTTTTGAACTATGTCTTAGTTTGTTGCCAAATAAATCAGGAGAACCACTCTTAGAAAGATCCCAAACAAGGGAACCAGTCTTTAAAGTGGAAAATACTAATAGGTTCATAGGTTGGTACTAGGTTATCGGCCCTAGGGCCTATACAAGACTAGTCATAACAATTTCCTGGCTATGCTTTAGAAAGCATAGCAGGGCACTCTCCTATGAAGTGGTAAATATTGATTTATAAAGCTTAATAA
Source organism: Protopterus annectens (assembly GCF_019279795.1). NCBI lineage: Eukaryota > Metazoa > Chordata > Ceratodontiformes > Protopteridae > Protopterus > Protopterus annectens. Next base: position 519,587,011 of record NC_056748.1, on the reverse strand, counting down.
TGAATTACTTTAAGAAGTGACTTCATAATGAAAATATGTCAGTGCATGTGATTCGGTAATTGCTTTTTATTTATCGATTTGATGTTTGCGTGTTGTGCACATGGCCTTCTCTAGCACTAAGCCCTTTCAGTTAAATCCATGTCAAAGAGCAGAGCAAGTATCAGACACATCAACACTCATTCTCGAACCTGAGATTTCATGTCAGCCACATCAGATAAAGTGAAAATACATCTGCTAAGCACACTCATTTTCGAACCTGAGACGTTATGCCAGCCACGTCAGATAAAGTGAAAATACATCTGCTAAGCATATGTAGAAGGAGGCTGCTGGCTAGTTAGAAGACAACTGGATTGACTTGCATTTAGTAAGAGCTTGCTTACTGAAAATTGCAGGCATTATTTTTAATGCGTTATTTAATCAAAATCTAGAACTTTCTTAACTGGCCTTTGGATGGGTATTTCTTCTCTACTGCTCAGAATTTAATGCATTTTATGTAAACATCCTTTATTTGGGACACTGATATATCTGAACCAGTATATACCACTATGGAGTGCACTAATGCACACATCAGCTAATGCTACTAGTTTGATCCTTTTATGTTAAACATACCATACTTATGGACACTAATGCACCTGCATCAATGCATACCACTATGGAATGCAGGTGTGTGTGTCAGCTAACAGTCTCATGTGGGTTACTTTTCCTTTTTACTCTTTTGTCAGCCTTAATGTGCAGTTTATATCACCAGAGTCAACAGTGCTTTGACACCCAGTACAGTGCTACTATCTGCAGTTTCACAACCATCTGACTCATTGAACTGTTCATCAGCTATTACTAACCCCACTTCAGTAGCCTTAACTGAACTGGATAATGAAACATGGAAAAATATGATATAATACCAGTATCTTAGTTACCTAAAGCCTCTCCGACTTCTACTTTGTTTGTACCTGACACATGACTCCTCTCTGCAAATCTTCTTTTGAAGTGTTCACTTTGATCATGACTGAAAAAGGACCAGCTTGGCTTAGTCTAAATAGTCTGTTAATAAACAAAATAAACAAGCTGCCTCTTTTATCTGCTCACCTGATCATTTCAATAGCGCTCACTTTCTTTTATATTTTATTATATTATAAGTATAGCCTTGCTGACCATTTAAAATCAAAAAGTGCAACTTTTCTGGGAAGAACCTACAGCAGTAGCCTGGATAAGGGACTCGCTTGCACTGACACTATATATAAATGAAACCAGAAAGAATCAAACCCAGGACTCCAGGATGAAACTTGTTAGCAACAAGCAATGTTAAAACTCTGCTATACTTACAACCTTCTCTTTCTTAAACTTTGATTCCCTTATCCAGTTTGTCACAGTATTTTCCATGCCCTTCTCTTTTAAAGCCATATCCGTGGAATAAGTATATTTTTTTAATACTGCCTCCCATCTCAAAAATATACTCCTCTTACAAATCTCACATGTACTTATTATGTTCCACACACTATCTTTCTCTCCCATATTCCCTCAGTTAACAACTATTCCTTTAACTGAACTGAACTTTTATTATACTATGTGCCTCCTCTACACCCTGTTATCTATGACACCTCCCCTGTGTTCTCCATTGATCACCAGCTAATCAGTCACTGCACCCCACCGCATAATTCATTTCCCCATTTATGGCCAGTAGTTTTCTTCTGTTTGTCACTCCACCCTAATATATGATCCATCTCCCCATTCATAGCTTGCTCTTACCTTCCAGCCCAAATATCTCAGGTACTTGTGATGCCCCTAAATTCTACTTTTGCTTTGTTTCAGCAGCTACCCCTTCTCCTATTCCCACCTCCGCAGTGCATGTAACCTAATACTACATTCTACCCCACTATATAATGTTCCCTAAGCTGTACTGTGGTCTCAAATTACCTACATAAATAATTACCATTCAACAGCCATTGATTCCAAATGTACTCACGATCAGCACTGTCCAGTCGTAACAGCCATGCCCTGAGACATACATTTCACTGGAAATTGATTAAACTGCCATTTGCTTGTCATGCCTTTTTACATAATGCATCTATTTGTGCTGTTTCAGTGGGGATACAAGCTGAAGTCTATTGGACAGATGAACACAAATGACAGTGGTTCTATACATACAATGCACTACTAAAGGGCATTTTATGCCACTTATATCACACCTTGGAAATGGATACTGTATATGTCTGAGCAAATATGTAATGGCTGCTTTTAAAACAGAACACTATATTAAGGGTCATATTGTACCACAAAGCAGTGTCAATGCCAGTTTTAGTGTTACTTTGTTGCTGATCTCATAATTTTAGTAAGTTCAATTTTTTCAACACCAGAGTGATAGGGTTCCTATCTATTAATGTCCCTGTTTGGGCAGTTGCATCCAGAAAGAAAAAAACATGAGAAATGTCAAATTAACTGAGATTTTGGGACAAAAATTAATTACTAAGTTTTTTCTAATAGTTGCATAAGACCTTTATTTGAAACATCTTAATATGATATAAAACAACAGAAAAAAATGAAATTCTATGAATAAGAGATTTTATCTTTCAAGCAAATTGAAGTCCAGTCCTTTACAGTGGCTGCATGTATGGTTTGTCCTCCAAAATTGCACATTTCCATACAAAAAATATCCAACTTTGGGCATCTAAAATGGTGGCAAACCACTAGGATGAATGCATGTTTTTAGTGGTGGTAATGCAGGTTTTTTACCTGTCACTTGCCTCAGCTGAGTCAGGTTGGCATAAGTTTAAGGTTTCCCTTTCCAAAGACTTTCCAAAGATTGTATAGTCCACATTGTCCACCTTTCCTGTTACCGCTCAGGTTACTTAAACATCATCACTGGAATGTGTGCAGTTTCCCTGACATGCATTTCTAAAGGTTACATAGTCAGATTCATTTTACAACATTTTGGTCTGAAATTGCAAAGAGATGATGAACAGATGGATTTAAGCTCCAGTTCAGATGAAGAACAAAAAACAAATTAGAAAGAAATCTGATTAACCTAACCAGTTGCAGAAACATTTTCAAGACCTACAAACAATCAATCAGTCAATCAATAAACACTGTTTACCAAAATAGATATTAAAAACATGATTGCTCTAGCATTTAATCAGTTAAAGGAAAAACACCAGTTGTTATTCAAGCTTCAGTCTTTCTCAGTTTCCATTCAACTGCTTTATTGACTAGGTCTTATTTCTCAGGGATTGTCACAGCCTACTGAATAAACATATTCTTCCGTCTTTAAAGATATAATTGAATCTAAAAAAGCTAATTATATCCCTCATCCCAGGTGATCAAACAACCTCTTTTTTAGTACCAGACTGTTAGAGAAACAATGATTTCAATGCCAACTGGAAAAATACAGTGTTCCTGTTTACTAGGATGGTTGGGAGAAACAATGTTTTCGCCAAGCCTGCAATCAGTTAATGGAAAACAATGATCATGTTACTTTGATCCTTCAAACTTTCTTGTTCAGCTGTTAATGTGAAAATGCGAGTATCTTGAAAGTTAACTTTTACTCACAAATATCTTTATTCAAAGCTAATTAACATATGAATGCACATTCTCTTGGACATAGTTCATATACAAAAGATGTTGATCAAGCAGATATACAGTACAGGGCATGCAAAGAGAACTCATAAAAACGTCCATTACTTGCATTAGGCAAGCCCAGTTCTATAAAACAGAGACAAGTCAGTTTAAATAACAAAGAAGGTTTAATTTAAAGTATGCTTAATATTCTAAAACATTATGGCATACTGCTACTTTCTCATTACAATGATGAGCTAAGCAGCTGGCTTTCCTTTAACCAAAATGACTAATAAATATGAGTTTCAACACTGAATAATAAAAATACTGTGTAATGTACCGCTTCCTTAAAAGTTTAAAAGAACAAATAATGCTTTACATTCATGCATCTTTGTAAGATTCCTGAACATACAGTTGTGTTATTCTCATAACATTAATTGTCATTTGTTCTATGTATGTTCTACAAGTGCTTTATTACAGTATAAAAGAACTATATTAGAAATGTTGCAGTTTGAGTTACAAAACTTTTTTTATTGAAAGAATTGCTGTTTATTCTTTATATTTTGTAATGTTTTGTAATACGTAGTATTGCTTCAAAAAATAATGACATGTTATCACAATGTATATGATTATATGATATATATATATATATATATTTGAATACTGGCCAAGGCTCTTGCCACCCCCATAGTGCCTTTTTTAGGCAAGGCTCCAATGACAAACCCACCGCCTGCTGTAAATAGCACAAGTAACAAAAATCTGAGGATAATGCTACTCAATGCCAGAAATCTAAATTTCAAAATGCACACTTGAGGCACTCCTCAGTATGGAGAAAATTGATATATGTGCAGTAACAGAAACCTGGTTTAAGGCTCCAGAGAGCACCCCAGCACTACCAGGCTACAACTCATACCATACATTGTGGCCACAGAACCCAGACCGAAATAAAAAAGGTGGGGGAGAATCCAAATTCATCAAGGATACCCACACCTCCTGGTTAGTGGCACAGCACGATGCTTCAGAGATCATCCAGGTGCAACTAACAACGGGCAAAACTGCAATTCAAATTGTAGCTTGCTACAGATCACCCACCATGTCCCAGGATCTCCATTCCGTGTTTCTGGAAACACTGGGAAACATAAAGGTCCTACCAAACACCCTAATATTGGGTGATTTCAACTACTCAAACATTAACTGGGAGAACTACTCAAGTACTAACTCCCTTGCACAACATTTCATAGAATTTATAAACTCAAACACCCTGGATCAACTGGTCAACACTCCTACCAGAGGTGACAACATATTGGACCTGGTCATCACCAACATGGGCGACCGGTCTTCCACACCAGAGGTCAAACCCTCGCTGGTTAAATCTGACCATAAACAAATCACTTTGGGTATCAACATTCCGCCCCCACCCCCGGACGAGGAAACCACCATGAAAAACATTACAAAAGCAAACCTCACGTTGCTTAAGACCGAGGTGGAAAGTTTCAAAGCCCCCATGCTAAACGATAATGCTGTCCAAGCTGCAAAATCCTTTACTAATGCATTCTACGGGCACCTACAAGAATGCAAGGATAGTGCTATCCTAAGAAAAACCAAGACTCACTCCTCCAAGGAAAGGAAACCAGTATGGTGGACCCCTGCCATAAACAAGCTATACAATAGAAGGAGGAAACTAGTACAGAAAAGAGTAAAATCCCAAGAAGGGAAGACATCCCTGATCAGTATCAGTAAGAAACTACGATCCCTCATAAAATCATCCAAGGCGGGCTTCGAATGAAAAATTGTCAAGGACTGCAAAGATAACCACAAGGCATTCTTTAGCTATGTCAAGAATCTAAGAGGCAATGCTCAGATCTGCTCAGAGTTAGTGCAGAATGGCACAAAATACACTGAACCAAGTGATATTGTCAACATCTTGGCAGACAGGTTCAGTGCAAACTTCACCCCCCTCTCACCCCCAAAAGGACCGATAACCATACCAGAAGAATGTAGAGCCCCTGAAATCACAGACACTCAGGTTAAAATAGCCCTCTCCAAAGCCAAAAACACAGCATCAATGGGACCGGATGTTGTCCCAGGCTGCATCTTACATGAGCTCAAAGACGAACTAACCCCTCACCTAAACACACTGTTCAAACTCAGCCTCTCCACAGGCTACGTACCCATAGAGTGGCACACAGCAACAGTTATTCCGCTCCACAAAGGTGGAGCCACAACAGACCCTGGGAACTATCACCCTATAAGCCTGAC